>NC_060280.1:2543139-2640277 GCF_021613505.1 Equus quagga
GTAGTATGACCCCTGGGGCTGGCCCTACCTGGTCGGCATCACTGTAGAGTGACCCTGGGGCTGGCCCTACCTGGTCGGCATCACTGTAGTGTGACCCTGGGGCTGGCTGTGTGGGAAGTTTCAGTCCTACTGACTAACACCTGGGCCACCCTCCTCCCTTTTCCAAACCAGAGTCGTTTGTTCTCTTTTTTCCCCATTGTTGTCATTATTCCACAGGAGAACCCTATTTCTTGCAAATGTTCCTTTCTGTTATGTTCTAAACCGATCCCTATCAAAATGCACCAAGTTTATATTATCTGGTCAAGACAATAAAAATGACTACACAGTGAGTTTTATTTTTTTTACCCCAACATATTACTATATGTACTGCCTTAAAAATTCTAAAACTTCCTATTACCTCACAAAATCAGGATTTTAGTAAGTATGTTTTTGATTTATACAATAAAACAGGGATAAATTAAAATTGGAATTATGTATTTTGTTTTCATCGCTTGATCTATAGGGATCTTATAAGCTCTTTGAGGGCGGGGCTGACGTGTTGACTTGCTCTGCGTGGGATGGGGTGAAGTCTCTGTGAAATGCTCCATGAGCACTTATGAAGTACGAATCAGAGAATTACGGAGGTCCTGAGGAAGTCTACGGGATTATCTGCTTCAACCCCTTCATTTTAGAGATGAGAAATCTCTCATTCCCGTATTCTTCCCCCAATATCCATACCTTGCAGTTGAATATGAAAACATGCCAGAATTAAGTTTTTTGGTATGTTACCTTTAGTTTTGATGATGTCATATTACATTTTTTTCCTAATTGAGGTGGTTTGAGATAGAAAACAAACACATCTCTCTTGTATATTTAGATTGAATTTCAGTTCTTTTCACTCAGTTCTCTGTTGACTCAGATCCCTGAGTCTTTCCGTTCTCAACTCAGCTACTCCCACTTTAATCCCAGCTGGCAACTCCTCTTGCCTCCAGCGTTAGTTTTAAATTCCCTCTACTCGAAACTCAATATTGTGATCTCTTCTTACCCATCAAGGAACACTTATCACAAAGCACAGCTCCTGGCAATCAATGTCATGCCAGAAAATATTTCTTACATGGGGCCATTCCTTAGACCTGGTGGCAGGTCTCTAAATTACATAAATCACAAAGTTGTGCATCTAGTCCCAGCTCTTCCTTGGACCGTGAAGAATGTGAAGTCGTGTAAGAGAGAGAGGGGATTTTATTACAGTCATACAAGCAGTAAATGGGAGAGAAGAGGTCTGACTCCAGTGTCCTTGACTCTGTCCGTCTCCTTCTTTTGCCGTCATGGCTTCCTCTCAGGAACAACCCCCAGAGCGCACGTCTGGTCACATTGGTTGCTTGGATTTTCTGGAAAAGTTATTTGAAAATCATCTATTGTGACATTTCCAAAACTTGCCATTTTAATACACTTTTCTCCATTTCAATATCTAAATATATCTAGCTTGTGCACATAATATATTCGCTTAGAATTGTGTCTAGACATAGCAAGTAGGTACTCAATAAGCTTCAGTGATTACCACCTGCAAATTAAATCTCCGCAAAATTTCATAAGCTTTTGACTTGCAGGTCCTGGAGGTAAGATTGGAAAGATTTATAGGCTGGAAACCAAATAAAAACTTTCTCAAGAGTTGCCATTCATTTATTCCACAAATATTTATAGAATGTTCGCTGTGTGGTTGCCGCTGTCGTAGGCTCTGGGGATAGAACCATGAGCAAGATTTAGATGGTTTTTGCTCTTGTAGGACTCGCATCCCAGTGCAGTAGCCAAGCAAAGAACAGGCAAGGAGGAGAATAAGTAAAATAGATGAAAGTATAAAGTTAAAAAAAAGAAAAAACCCACAAGGAACAGAGTTAGAGAGGAACAGAAGGGACCTACTTTAAATAAAGTTTTCAGAGAAGGTCTTTATTTAAGCGGGTTTCTAAAGAATGGGAAGGAGCGAGTCATGAAGTAGGAGGTGGGAGCATCCCAGGCAGGGAGGAATGTGCAGCGGTAGAAGAGAGCTTGGGGTGTTCAAGGCACTGCAGGTAGACCAGGGGAGTGAGTGTGGTGAGCGGGGGAGGGGGGCGTTTAAGGGGAGAAACAGGCAGTGGCTGACCATGTTGGGTCCTGGTGATCATGGTGAGGAGTTGGTTTATTCTGCAAGTTTCATGGAAGGGCACTGCATGATTTTGAAGCACCCCTGATCTAATACAGTGAAGCATAAGAAAGAGAGGATTTCTGTTCTGTATGTCATAAAACCTTCACGTCATTTTTTTGTTTTCTGAGCCAAGTCCATACTCCTCTTCCCTCCACCCTCGTCTTCCTTTCATCTCTGTTTACATCTCTTTTTCTTCTTTGCCGGAAGGGAGAATAGATTCTTGGATCAAAATCCTTCCCACAGGTTTCCTGCAGAATAAATCCCTGTGTGACCCTAAGAGAATGTTAACCTGTCCATCTAACAGATTTTTATAAATGTTTTTCCTTGTGAAATTATGTTCATTTTGTAGCAACCTCAAACCATCTGCCCATGTTGTTGTATATTCTCAGATTTAACTAAGGGTAGATTTGTTCCCTAGAGCAAAGAGGTATTTTGTTTCAACGTGTCTTTATTTTCTCTTGGCTGTTCCAAAAGTGACTCACTTGGGATGAGAGATCTTTAAAAATGGCATTCAGTGTGTTGGGGCCCTCAGGCTTGTGTTCTTCTTAGAGCCTCAGACTTTTTCTGTACTCCTGTGTTTCTCTTCTTCACTATAGGGATGAATATGGGCTTCTTCTCATGTGCTAACTGATAGTTTGGACATTGTTGACTACACTGAGAGGGATCCAAAGTTGGTATCTGTTCTCAGCAAGAAAGAGAACCGTTATTAAATAGTAATGTCTACTATGGCATAGACTGAAAAGTGGGGTCCCACGCATCTGCCAGACCTTTAGGATGTTCAACATTTCATGTGGTGAAGATGCACTGACACACGGCAGGTCTGTGAGTCGAAATGTGGTGGTTAAGTATTAAGACATGGACTCTCATTTTGATGTTATCAAGTACATTAGGACGATGATAGTAGCCTATATTTGTATTAAGAGAATTAACATGATTAAATTTGTCTGAGAAGTTGGAAATGTTGCTGAATCTTTGTAGGCACCACAATAACTTTATAGAATAATAGGAGGCAAGACATATAGCTGTGGAGTAATAGGGAGGAAATCATGTTCAGTATAAGCTTTGTCACCAAAGAGTTGTATGGATTAAAAAAACACCATCATGATCAAGAACATAGATCTTGCTGTTAGATGTCTGGACAATCCTCTGTCCGGCCCTGCCTGGCTATGGCAGACAGCTTCAGTTTGCCCCTTCAGGTCCACTCTCTGCTCTTCTGAGTCCTACTCTTTTCTCCAGGAGGCTGATCTGTATGGAATACATTGATGGGCCCTCTGTTGTCTGATGTCTAGTTAGTTCATCCAATGAAAGCCTGGAAGGAGCTCAGGGAGGAGGAGGAGAATGGGGATGGCCTATGCATTCCTCTGGTTTTCTCCTTGTGCCGTTGCCTGGGGCTGGCTGTGTCTTTCAATTATAGATGACATCTCCTCTTCAGGTGGCCCTTTCCGCAAGATGCTCTCCTTACAAGTCATGTAACCATTCTCTCTCCTCCCCTCTTTAGGCCTAAATGACCAACTCTGGGGTTCTGCACTATCCCTTGTTTGTTTTGGAAACCCTGCCTGCACCTTTGTAAATAGTCTCTTTATTAACTCCTCTTTATATTATCCGAATTTGGGTGTGCCAGCTGTTTTCTAAAGGGACTCTGGCTGAGGCGCTAGCTGTATAATCTTGACAGAAAAAGTTGAAACTGAGCTTTTGTCTATAAAGTGGAGGTACATCATTTCTCTTCTAGACCCTTTGTGTGTGTAAGATCTGGGGTGGTGAGAATGCTAGTGTTCAAATGCTGTTTTCTGAAGCTCTGGAGATTCTGCCTTCACTGCCTTCCGTACCCTTTCCCTGGGAGGGACTTGGGCTTACTCAGTTATCCCAGAGGGCTGAACAATGTTTTTCTGAAGCAAGGATCCCATGGCTAAAACCACTTGAAAACCGCTGGCCTTGGGTGATGGCAGGGCTCTTTCCAGTCCTAAAAAATCTATTACTCTGTATGGCTGTTACTTTGTGTACAGAAACTGCTGTTTTTTGCATCGCGGCCTCTGACCAGGGCTGGAAATTTGGTTGGCTTAGTTAAGCTGTAGGCCATCCTGTCCCACGATTTACTCTCTGGGCACAGGGAAGAGTCCAGTTAATTCTCCAGGATCATGTTCTCTTTTACAAAATGTTTTCGTGGCTTAGGAGAGAAAGCCTTGGGGGCCAATCCATGTAGAGTGAGTAGGAGATCACAAAGCTGCTGCCGTGGCTTCACTGTGACCCTCTCGGCACTCAGCCCTTGGACAGCAGCTGCTCGTCAGTGCTCTGAGTGCTGAACCCAGGCTAGAGTGCAAGTTGTTCAAGTCCAGGAACACTTCTGGAACATTCCACCTCTTGACTTGTTCTTTCAACCCTCAGAGTTAACATCCTTTACTTCCTTCTCTATATAAAGGAGTAGAGAAAGGTCCAAGTTTCTTGGGTGTGCCATAGGCTGGACATGATGGAGGTTTCATGCAGCGTTGTCTGGGGTGATAGAGCAAGACGCATATGGCACATCAAAGAAAAGGTCTGGAAAACTCGTGATGATGGTGGCTTAGATTTGCTCTTTACAACCACGTAATCTAAGTGCTTGTTTGTTCTTTTATTTAACAGGCATTCAGCAAGTGTTTCTGAGCCCAAGAAGGTTGAGATATGTGGAAAATGAAATGACTTTGATAAGGCCCCTGTGCTCAGGATGTCTGTCTAGGATGTACTCCCACAGCTGCAATATGATTGGCTGGCTAGAGGCGGCCCCAACTGCTTGTCTCCTAGAGGCTGTCCCGAAGGACGGAGGAGGCCTGTACGCCTAGTGGCTGGTCTTGGGGACGACCTGGTTTTGCATTTCTTAGTACATCCCTGGCTACATCTCAGGGCAGGAGTCTGCCCTCCCTTTGCCTGCATTTCCCTGGACCTTTCGTTGCTGCAATCCGGTTCATTTCACTTCAGGCAGCCTTGCCTTCACAATATACACATATCCTTTTTAGTACTTTTCTCTCTTTGAGCTATTCACACCAGGAAATCTTTTCTAGTCTTCCCTCCTTCTCCTTCCATTTGTGAGCCAGTAAAAGACCTTAATAGTGGCTAAGTGTATACAGGCAAAGGAAAGTCCAAAGTTTTGAAGTAAAATTAGGCAGAAAGAATTATAGACCTGCAACCACTAGGGCCCTTGGGATCACCTTCAGGATTTTGGCAAATTTATTGTTTGCTTCTCTTGCTTTTCTAAGCATGAACATTCAAGATTTTAAAACAAAAAGCAAAACTTTTTTTGTTGTTTATTTATTAGGAACTTCCACTACATTTTTGGGAGGGACACTCCAAGAAAAATGGGAAGAAACATATTCACATGGTTAAGACACAGGACTTCATGAAGAAGTTGCATCTGAACTTGATACCATGGGGTCTAGTTATATGAAGATGAGCATGTGGGTTGTGGAAGGCGTATCAGGCCCAAAACAAAACAAACCACTAATGAACTGGAAGCTCCCACTGCACTCTGACCAGCTTGAGTTGTGACGATTGCTTTCCTTGACTGTAATCACTTGTCTGTCTATAACACTCTAAATTTCTTTAAGAAGGGGAGATGTCTTTCATGTTTGTGTTTTCAATGTTTAACACAATGTCAGGCAGGTAGTAGGTACTCAGTAAGTGTTGAAGAATGAAGGATAGATTGCAAGGTGCTTATTGGGATAGGAAGTTATTTAGTTTGACAAGAGAGAGGATTTGTTAGAGAAGAAGTGGGATCTGATGGTAGAAAGGTAGATTGGGGCAGAGTATGAAGGTCTTATATACCAAGGCATTAAACAGGCTGTGGGGAGGCACTGAAGGTTTTGGAGTGAGGATGTGGCAGAAAGAAATTAGTTTTCAGGGAATGTGGTAGCAGTGTGCAGGATAGATTGGTAGAAGGAAGGAGTAGACAGGAGATATGGAGAGCAGTGACAGGGCTAATAAAGCAGAACAGGTGTCCAGTGGTCTAAAGGATATAAAGAAAGGTATTTAACAGTCTAACATTCCTAAACCACTGGCTTCATTCTGCTTCTGCCTCCAAAGTGCTGTCTGAATCCTCGTCTGCCACTTAGTATTCACGTGACCTTCGACTAGTTACCTAAGTTCTTTAAATTCATTTGAACGTGTGTCTGCTGTGAGGATTGATGAGAAAAAAAAAAAAAACAAACAAACCAACCTATAAAGTATTTGACATGGTGTCTGATAAGTGGGAAAAATTCAATACATGATGATAATTAGTATTATTGCTGTTATTACTTGTGAAGGCTGCAAGTAATAGTTTAATGCCATAGATGGACTGAGTCTGCTGTACGACTCTCTTCCCTGTGTGTTCTAAGTCAAGGAATAGGATTCTGATTCATAAGATTTGATGATCTGATAAAAACAATTCCTTTCCTTTTGTCTGTTAGCAAAAGAAGAACAAGCTTTCAAGCAGATATCACATACGAAGGAATCACAGATGGTAGGGTGTCATGGAAAAACTCTAGTCCAAAATTTGTCTCCGAGGGGCACTGTGACCTTGGGCAAGTCACTTCATCAACCTTGATCTCTGTTTTCTCAGCTATAAAGGGAAGGGGTTGGACTAAATGCTCTTTAAGTTCCCTCCCAACCAGATATTAAATGATTCTTCAAGTTGCTCATTAAATTTCCAAGCTCCATCACACAGCTCCTTTTGTGGCCTGCTTTCTCATTTGATGTCTCCGTATATTTTTCAGTCTAGCTTTTCATTTGGTACATTTTCATTAGCACCACAGTTTTTTGAACATTGCTTTCTGTAGATGATAGCTGTGTGAGTTGGTGTATGTGTGTGTGTGTATGTTATCGGGCATTTTGGCTAGGTCTAGGACTCTAAATTTGTTGGTGGAGAGGATCGCTTTAACAGTTTTTTCAAATATCTATTAACTCTTGCAGCTTGGATGCTACAGGGTAAAGTTGAGCAACATCACTTTCCCTTGAATTTATTTGCATCAACTAATTTACATGAGAAAGAAGAGTTTCCAGAGAGAAAAGAGATTGGGCTTGACTCCTCTTTCTTTAAGGTTCAAAGATATTGAAATATGTCTGATGGATTAGGGTAACCTTGATAAAGGCCAAATTGTAGGAAAGAGCAATGAGGTGCTTGAAAAGCAACTCATCTTGGAGGGATGAAGAACCCTTACCAGAGAGCCTGCCTCTCATCAGTGGCTAAACCTTGGAGGAGGGGAAGTTCTGATTCCATGCTCAGAATGATTGACGCTGGAACCATTTTGACACAACTACCCTGACTGACACCTTGGATGTGCCTTGGAAAAAGCATTCGTATATGTCTGAATTGAAAGAACTTCTTCACTAAAACATGGAAACTCTTAGGCACAGGCAGTTTTTCTGTAGAACTACTGACTGAGTGTGGCTGAAAGCTAACAGGGTTATTCCTCCTGCACATCATGGAACCGTCTTTGCCTGGGGAATCCAGGGAGCTCTCTCCAGAAGCAATGTGAGAATGTGTGCAACAATACCAGGGTGGGAGATGGAAGCCCATCTTCACCACGGGACACTCAGTGACAGTGCTATTAATTAAAACTCACAAGCAGAACAGTTGGGGGGCCAGCAAAGATAAATGCTGATTTCAGTGGGCGTCAAGTTCAATCTTAAGGGTGTGTTCCTCTCTTCAGGCAGGAAGCAGCAGACAAGCAATGGCTCTTGGACATGTGGGGTCTTTGCAGAAGGCCACTTGTACAACATATTGGAATTACTGCTCAGAGTAGGTAAGAATACAGAGCCATTGCAAATTATCTGTTACTGTAAGTGTGACGTCATCAAAGACAGGCCCATTTTAAATTAATATAGACCAAGCATAGAGAAAGTTTTGAGGGTCAGTTATATTTATTAATGTAAAAGAGTAACAGGGCATTCTGGTTTTGCCTAGTAGTTCACATGAGACCCCCGCTGAGAGATAGGTCCTCTCTTGGTATATTAATAGGCCAGATGTTTTTTAGTCTATTCTGTAAGGCTGAGTAAAATGCCTTATAGATCTGTCTGAGTGGCTAGCCAGGCTCTATCAGATGATGCCCAAATTCCCTATGTAGCTTTCTCTTTGATCTGTGTCAGTAGTCCTCTGAGAATCATTGTGAGTTGGAGGAGTAGATAATATTACTTTTATCCATTTTAAACAGAATTGACCAAGGGTTCAGAAAGGACTCAGTTTGCCCAAAGTCATGTGGGAGTTAATGGTGGAATGTGGACTTGGAGTTTTGTCTTCTGACTCCAGGACTGTGTTGTTCGATCTCTTTTCGTCTTCTGTGGTCACTGGGACAAACTGAAGGCTGGAAATAGGAGAAATGGTGGGAGGGAAGTTCCTGTTTTCATTAGAAAAGGGGCAATAATTCTAGACAGATTCTAGATTGAAACTAGAGTTAAGTTTTTTTTTAAAAAATTCTCTTTCTTCGCAAACTATCCGTTATCCTGGACTAGACTTCCCCGGAAGTCTGGTTGTGTGTGTGTGTGTGTGTGTGTGTGTATGTGTGTGTGTGTATTTGTTGGGATGGGCAGGAAAGGATCCTGAAATTATTTCTGTGATTCAATTCACTCTGTTGTACAAGTAGCTCTGATAAGCGTGGTAAGACAACAACAGTTTATCCCTTGTTGATTCCAGATGCAAAGGAACATTCCATAGTCTGGGTCATTTAGTTCCCTTGTGAAGCCTGGAAATTTAATTATCTTATTTTTTTCCCTTTCTGTTATAATCCAAGTGGCTTATTGTTAATTTTATAGTATATTTAAAATTTTTTTCTCTTTGTAACAGTTTGCATTACATGTAAGTTTAACCGTCAGACTGAAATCAGATAATGGCTGAGTTTGGAAGCTCTCTATAGAATAGCTGACAAGCCATATTTGGATCAGTATGTATGAGAATGTGAAATGCAGAATGAGTCTATGTACGTATATATAAATTTGTCTTCTTAAAGCTCATCTATTTTAATGAATCCTTTTGCGGTTAAGGGAACGCATGCTCATTTGACTTCCTGCTGAAAATAAATCCCCCTGAGAAGGAAAATGCACAAGCCCTCTAACAGTCTTTTATTCCATGGTGCTTGCTTTTTGCATTAACTGGTGGTAATTCCAGGAGGCTCTGAGGGAGTTAGACATAACACAGCACATTTCCCTGGGAGCGCTGGATCCAGCGTGTGGGTGCTGCCCAAGCAAGAGTCTGCTCAGCAGAGGGGAGCATGTGCGCCCGGCTCGGGAGAATGGGGTCTGAATCGTGACGCCACATCGGATGCTGAATATGACACTTTGGACCATAAAATTAAAGAAGCCAAGCCTGCATTTCTTTCCCTGTAAGATGGGATTGACAGTATTTCCCTACTCGACTTCGAAGGATTTTTCTGGGGGCCAAGTTAAATACTGAATCTGAAACTGCTCTATAAAAGCTTAGATCACATAGGATTCACTGGATGTAAGCAACAGATTCTGTCTAACTTAAGCAAAAAAGGAATTTAGTGGAAGGCCCTTGGGCACCTCACTAAATGACAGGACAAAGCTGGGACGCTAGGTGCAGAGAGCACAGTAACCGGAGCTGGACCCGGGACCGAAATGACCGGAACCGGTGGGCTGTCTTGTCAGGATGCCTTTGTCAGGATGAGTCAGCTGCGCCTTCCTCTCTTTGACATCTTCTGCCCAAGACTCGGGATCCCTGGAGAGAGCCCCAGACCAAATGTCCCCATCTCGGGGCAGAAGCTCTCCAGCTGGCTCAGGTAGGACAAGGCACCTTGATTAACAGCCATGAAGACTGCCAGCACCGAGGGAAGGAAGTGCTGTCAGGGAGAAGCTGGCAGTGGAGACTGGGTGGCAGCAGTGTCAAGGTTCACCATGAGGACGATGCAGTTATTAGTCTAAAGGGAGGTCAGGCTGCTGGGAGGGCGCGGTGATGGCCGTGGGGGAGGGGCGGGGAGCTCTGCTTGGCTGAGGCGTCTCTGGCAGGGGTGCCTCTGGGGAAAGGGTGAGGGTGTGTGAAGGAGGAGGAGCGGGGGAGGGTGGTTCAGGAACTAGAGACAAGAGGACACTCAGGACCAGACACAAACACCGGGAATCTTGCTTATAGAATCTTTTTGTGCCCTAACGGATTTCGTATAACATTTCAGGATGAACACAACGTTATGGGTTTTTTGAGTTGGTTCTCCTGGTACTTCAAAAGCGGGAGAGTCTGTCTTGCATGCATCCTAGGGGTGCAGAAAGGTCCCTGAGGACTCGGAAGGGATGTTTGGAATGGCCTGGCTCCTGCCATATGTCAGCCAGAAATGTTCCAAGTTATCTGTTTTATGAATTGGGGTTTCATGTGTGAATCTCTTTAGGGTCAGGCCAAAAAAAAAATAAAATCTTCTGCTGCTAAAAATTGCACCAGAAAGCCAGTGTCTGCTAAAGGAAAGCATGAAGAATTTTTTTGAACAGCATGTTTAGGCTCTTCAAACTGTCTCACTCTCCATCGACGGCTGGGCAGCTGGGTACACAAGCACGATATTGCTTTATTGTTTGACTCACATCAATGTTACCCCAGCATTGTTCGCGCAATTCATTTTGCAATAGCCAGAAGGAGCTGCGGTCTGCAGAAAATGTTTACCTGCCAAGATGGTTTGTGGAAATAATCCTGAATCATGCTTGATCCATTTGGTCAACAGGGAAATTAATAGGCTCAGGCAGATTGGGCTTCTTTGCTGAAAAATATCTCCTCCTTCCTTAGCGTGCCCTGAAAGGCCAGAGTCCAGCAGCCCTGGCATTCCCAGCCCTCCTGGAAATCTGGGAGTCCCTTTAGCTCATTCATTTGCCCTCAGCGCACATTAACATTTCCTTGTGCTTTGCAGAGTGCGTGCATCTGTCTGGGGAACTGAGGGGAGGCTGGAGAAGAATGTGCTAGAAGGGAGGATGGCGGGCTCCGGGAAGTGCATATTCTTAGCTTCGCCCCCAGCAAAACAAATTGCGTGAATATTCTTAGATTGCTGAAAATAAGCGGAGCAGAGAATTTCCTGTAAGGTCAAGCCAGTGCCTGAAACAATGACACCTTAGACATACAACAGCCTACTATTTGGCTTTCAAGATGCTGTATAACATACTTGATCAGCTGTAGATTTATTCTGATTATGTAGCTACACCCTCAGGGGAAGAGTGGAAGTAATGTTATATCTGTGTCTGTCTGTCTGTCTAGCATGTCTATCTATCTAATCTAGCATATCTGTCTTACAAATATACTACTGTCATTGTTTTAGTCTATATAATCTGTTAGCCTTGTGAAATCCTTTGTATGAATTATACATGTGTATATGCAGATATGTGTATGTGCAGGTGTCCTTGGTATAGGGTTAAAAAAAGCCTGTGTGTTATGATTTCTACTTGCTTGATAGAGGTTGAGTGGTGGAGAAGAGGTGAAACCACACACATTATAGAGCAGAGGATAATAATGGAAAAGGGAAGCCTGAGAAAACTTTAAAGATTGTAGGACACTGAATACTGTTTATATTAAATAGTTACTTTTCTTCTTTTTTTATGTGCCAAATCTGACGTACGTGCTTATTTTTGAAAATGTTAGAAGCATTAAAACAGTATAAAGGAGGAGAAAAATCCCAACAGGAATACCACCACTGCAAGGCAACCGGTGGCGTTTCTGTCCATTTCCTTCCGGGCTTTTATGTTCTTCTTTCTTTCTTTCATTTTCACGTAGTTGTGTTCATTCAGCATATACAGGTTTGTGCTTTGCTTTGTTGGGTAAATAATATATCATAGAGTCATGGTCTTTGTGAATAAATGTTTGTTTAATATTTTAGGTTATCAAAATCTAGAATCCCAGAATTGGAATTAACGAGTTAAACGTGTATACAGTTTAGAGGCTCTTAACCTCCAGAAGGTTCTGCTAATTTATTTTTCCAATTTATATTCCAATTTGCACTTTCTAAAGCCCTCGATGGGAATGCACGTCTCATTGGGTGGCATAATTGACCTTCATCAACACTGAATTGATAATTTTATTGGATTTATGAATTTGATGCTCAGAAAGTTATCTTCTGCTTTGTACTTTGTCTTTCTTTATTAGTAGGAATACTTTTCATGTGTTTATTAGCCATCAGTATTTCACTTTCTGTGAACTGTTTATTCATGTATTTATATGTTTTTATTCCCATATTTGTGTTTTTTATTTGAATTTACATATTTTTTATATTTTTTCACTCTCTTAAGGATTATTAAGGATAACACTTTAAGTGGATTGCACATATTTTTCAGAGCTTGTCATATGCTTTTTAACTTTATTATTAAAGTTTATTTATTTATTTATTTTTTTGGTGAGGAAGATTGGCCCTGAGCTAACATCTGTGCCAGTCTTCCTCCATTTTGTATGTGGGTTGCTGCCACAGCCTGGCTTGATGCGTGGTGTAGGTCCACACCTGGGATGTGAACCCACAAACACGGGGCTGCTGCAGCAGAGTGCGTGGGACTTGACCATTGTGCCACAGGCTGGCCCCTAAAGTTGATTTGTTATTATTTATTGTGTTTTTTAATGCATGGGAATTTTAAGGTGTCCTGTGTTCATCTATATCTACCTATTCCTTTATGACTTTTGCCTTTAATTTTATGCTTAAAAAGGTTTTGCCATTTCAGAATCAGATACATAAGCCCTTACATTTTCTTGCACTGTTTTTCATATTTTTCATTTAGCTCTTGACCTCTCTGGAACTTAGCTTGGAGTATGGCCATGACATAGGGGTTACTGTGATTTGTTCCCCTGAACTCCTGTCCTGGCCCATAGGACCTGCGTGACCTGGTCGCTGCCTCTCTCACTGACCTGGTCATCTCCTGCACTCTCCCCTCAGTCATGCTCTCCATCCGCACTGTCCTTCGACCTCCTCCTTCACACCCTGGGTTGCTGCCTCCCTCGTTTCCGCACCTGTTTCCCCGCCTTGGAAAGCCCCTCCCCACATCTCCTCCTGCAGCATCCTTCAAAGAGGCCTTCTGGACCGCTCTGTCTTAAGGACTTGCTCCCCCGCCCCTGCTGGTGCTTGACCTCATTATATTTTCTCCCCGGGACTTGGTAATATCTGAAATCACTGGTCCATTTGTTTTTGTCCTTGTTAACTGTCTCCAGCGCCAGAACGTAAGCTCGTGGGCACATGGGCCTTGCCTGGCTGTTCCACCGCTGTTTCCCAAACATTGAGAATTATATTGGCCTGGCATGTAGTGCAGATTCAATTCGTATGTTCCTCAGTCAAATGAAGGAATAGCTTTGGTGTGTGTTACTAGTCAGGTGTCATATTATAAATGTAATGACAACAGCAACAGCTAACCTTTACCCAGTGCTTCTTCTGTGAGGCTCAGTTGGCTAAGTGTTTTATGAGCATTATCTCCCATAATCCACCAAAGAAGCTCTGCTTATTGAGGACTTTATTAAACTTTATTACTGCAAATAGCACTTAATAGTAGTGGGTGATATTATGTCTCCCACTTAGAGGTGAGAAGGCAGAGGCCCCGGGAGTGTAAGTCAGCGGTTAGGGTCAGACAGCCAGCAAGGGAGTATGTTGTGGCTTGATAATGTGTTTTGCATATTCCTCTGCCCAATTCCTCTGGGGAGAAGTTTTAACTTAGTTTTAGTTTATTCTACCAGGTGAACTCCTGGATCTTTCTTTCAGCCTCTCCTCCTGCTTTCCAAATAATCTTGTTGGACGTTTGATTAGAATTGCATTAAACCTCTCCATTACTTTGGAAAGAGGTTCCTCTCTTTGAAATGAAGTCGTGCTCTTTTGGGAGCATTGTCTCTCTTTATCTCTGTTACTTTATGACCCTTGGAGAAGTTTTGTAGTTTTTTTCTTACAGGTCCTGCTTATTTTTTAAAAAGTGAGTTTATAATGAGCTATTTTATGGTTTTGGTTGCTGTTATACATGGCATATTTTATGTTACATTTTTAAATTATTTATTGTAAATTCCTGTCCTTAAATGATTGTGCAAAGCCATTATTTAAAACGAATGGGTATTTTTTCAGTCATTATGTACCCTGTGGACATCTTCAGAGAAAAAATGCTTGTTTCCCTGAAAAATGGGGAAGAACAAAAGTTAAAGTCAGAAAACTACCCACAGAATGATTGTGAAGAGTGTGGCTTCAGAGCAGGGCACACCTGGGCTCAAGTCTCACTCTCGACACTGAATCAGTTGCTTAGGCTCTCTGAACTTAATTCCATCTGTAAAGTGCCTGGGACGACCATTTCCGCCCGTAGGGTTGTTGTTACAGTCGGTTAGGTAAGGATGTCAAACATTTACACTCGCTAAAAGCTTAGTCAATGTTATTAGCTCTTGTTAACAGGACCCCCAGGCTGCAAGTGATCTGCAAATCTTTTCTCCACATATTGAACTATGAGGGCAGCACTATCGTGTGAAATCTCTTGCTTCTTGGTGTTCGATGATGCAGAGGAGCCTAAAAGAGAAGCCGGTGACGGTGGAGGCACTGTTGCTGTCCTGCATGTGGCTGTACAGTCAGCTGGAGATCTAGCATTTCCATTCTAGATAGCTTCATCTGTCTCTCCATCTCCTTCTGTGTTCATAACCATAAATAGATAGATACAGAAATATGCACACTCACACCCCATCATCATCATTTAACTTTTTAGAAAAAGTCTTACATGACAAGATTTTTTCATCCCGTAACATTTCTGTTGCTCCCTGGTGGACCCTCTCTTCACCGTGCTATCTCGTCTCCTTAAACTACTCGGAGAAATGCACCCAGTGTTGTTCCACAGAGGTCCTCGAAAAGACAGGACAATAAAGAATGCGGCATGAAAAATGTTTTCCCATTGATTTCACACTGACCCTGTTTCATCTCTCTCTGTTTTGCCTCTTTAAACCTCAAATACTGTGAGCATAAACATGTGCCTGGTGGTGGGAGGGGGAGCGTAGTGGTTAGATTATGGTTAACTCAGTCCACACCGGAACTCCTCCTTCTGGTGTTGATCTTTTTTGTTAGAGAATTTTTTCTTCTATATTAAATGAGTCAGTCCATCTTTTTCTCTTACTAAACACTATGGAGTGACCATAATTTACTCTGAAAACTGAAGCCACTGCTTTGCCTGAGAAGGTCCTCTCCAATGTGTATTCTTTTTGTCTTGCAACCACAGCTTGGAGTAAGCGAAGCTGAGAGGGTAGGGCTGGAATATTTGGGGTGAGGAGCCCTTGGAGAGCCCTGCAATGAGTTGAGTGGATCCCAGTGAATGGACGATCAGCTCAGTCCCGTGGAGCAAGCTCAGGATTTGGAGTCAGACGGCCCTCGGCGTGAATTCTGCCTCTAGCACTTATGAGCTCTGTCATCCTCCGCAATTTAACCTTCCTAAGCCTTAATTTCTGCAGCCAGTATTTGGGAGATAACAGTACCCCTCAGTGTGTTTGTCATGGGGATTAAACAGGACCATGTATGTAAAGTGCTTAACATGGCCCCTGACACATGCAGCGTCAGGGACCTCCCGACGCTCGTGATTGTTCTGCTCACTCAGGTCGGGTGCAGAGAACACAGTCCAGTTCTGATGAGGGAATGTAGTTTGGCTAGTTTCAATTTGCTCTGTAGTAGAGCTGTCTTCCTCAAAAGGAGGTGCATCTGTCAAATGCGAATATCCAGTGTGTGAGGAAGGCAAGGTGACTTCCAGCCATCCTGTGTTTGGGTAGCTTTGCTTGCAAATGGTGACTGGTAAATGTCTTCCAGAATCTGCTGTCACATTGACATTTGATGGTTTCTTAATAAGTTTCCATTTCCTCAACGTGTTAAATCATGAACTATAGTTATTTTGTTGGTCCATGGCAGGCCTATCTGTGATGTTGAGTAATTGCTTGGCACACGGGGAAGATTGCCTTCTATATTTAAACATGTTTATCAATCATGCCTTCCAGACACCATCTGCCCAAGAAGGGCCACAGCAAGTGGAGGGCCAGAGAAGGATGACTTTGGGAGGCAGCGTTTCCCGGGAGCATAGAGCAGAACCCATCTGACTCCAAATATTGTTCAAGGTGGATGAGGAGAGGGAAAGCGGGATGTGCACTCAGAGAAAACCATCCCCTGCTTATTATTCGAACAAGGCAGGTGCCGGGCTGCTCTGAATTCTGCTAGCAGGCTGCAAGTGTGCCATTCTCCCTGCTAATATGTCCTTCAGTACAGGAGGCATCTCTAGCAATCTTTATAGCCAGCAATAAGGGGAAAATTCAATTAATGTGAACCCTGAGGTTAACTTTAAAAATCTCTTAGCCTCTTCTCCGACAAGTGGAGGGTTGAAAGGAAAGATAAGAAAAAAGAGAGAGGAAAGGAGAGCCCACTGTCATTAGGATTAATTCAAGAGCACATTTGCTGGGTTTAGTCCAGACTCCTTAGCCTGGCATTCAAGGTCACTTTTATGCCCACAATGCCCTACCTGGAGACTGCCTCTGAGCCTTGGTGCCAGTGACGTGTAGGCCGGGGGAGTGAGGCTGGAAGGGGAAGGAAGCTTGCTTTCCACTTCTCTTATGACACTTTCCACATTCATCCTCACAGATATTCTCCTTTCTATTTATTAGCTGAGGCTCAACGTCTGGGGATGCGCCCCAAGGAACACAGGTGGTGAGTGACAGAGTAGAACTTAATCCCACGAGCATCGTAGCTGTTTGCTTTCATGTCTGCTCCCTCCTCTTTAGCTGAACGGTCTTTGAGGGCAAGGTCTGTTATTGGTATAGCATTTTCTGTTTATTCCTTATTATTAAAAATAATACTTGCTCTATTCAGAAAACTTGGTAATAAAGAAAAGCCAAAGAAATTTGAGCACTTAGACTTCTATGGATTTTCATTCATAATTTGATGTGCATGCTTCCACTCGTGCATGTGTGTGTGTGTGTGTGCATGCGTGCGTGTGTAAGTGCTTGTGCATAAGCAGCTCCTTTGAAAACCTGCGTAACGGCTAAAAGTAGCCTCGATTCAGATGACCCTGGATGTGCATCTTTTCCCGCCGTATGACATCGGATCCATTTCCTTACCTTTCGATACTCAGTTTTCTCATGTAGGGAAAATAATAGCCTTTCTAAATTTCCTCATGTATAAAGTGGGAATAACAACACCTATTTCAGATGCACTTTCTGAGAATTAAGCCATATTGTTTGTGAACAGCACGTAATACTGGCCCATTTGATTGGCCATTGTTGGAACAGCAGCAGTAGCGGTTACTGTGGTTGTTATAATTATTTTTCAGGAATGTTTTCTTTGTCAATTAATATTCCTCTACAGTCATGTTTCTCAAGCTTTTGTTCATCACTGTTCCGAAAGAGAGCTTTATAAGACATTTGTTCCCTCATTGCCCCCCGGGAAATTTTCCTACCGCGGCCAGCCTGCGTTGTGTCTGATTACGTGCCGCCTGTGGAGCAGCGCAGTAAACGTCCGGGGAGCGAGGTTTCCTTCACCCTGTACGTACAGCAGCGATTTTAAGCCTCTGTTGAGGATGGGCGTTCTACAGCCTCCTTTGTAACAGCACATCACGTTCTGTTGTGTAGACATGTTGTAATTTAGGTCGTCAAGACTCTGGTATTGAATATTTGAGTTATTTTAAATGTTTTCCTCTTTTTTAGCTACATTATAATTAGCATATTGTACGCATATATCCTTGTACACACACATATATCTTTGTCTATGTCTCTGATTTTTCTTAGGGTAATTTCCTCAAAATGAAATATCTTGACAAAATATGATAGATTTTTAAAGTAATGTTTGTTATATTTAGTTCAGTAATTTTTTAGAAATTTTGATACCAAACTATGCTTTTATCAGCAGTGTCTGAATGTACCTATCTCACTAACTCTTATCTAAATTGGGCATTAGAGTTTATAATTTTTTATAATTTCTAAAAATCTTGGGGAGGGTTTATCTCTGAGTCAGCTTGGCATCCCTACTGCCCCGAGGCTGGGCCTGCCTCCGTGGCCTAGCTCACAGGGCCCGTCAGGGTCCAACTGTTTCTCTTCAGACTTTCCTTGCTTCCTTCCTGCATGGCCCTCCACACCCCAGCGTAGTGGACACTGTGCAGCTCCCAACCCATCCATGCATTTCTTTCCTTTCGTGTTCCTATGCGTTCCGCTCAGTGGAGGGTTGTCACTGAGGGTGACCATAGGTTCATTAGGAATCCTGCGTGGTTAAATATAAGTATCCATATTTCTGCCGAGTGGCACTACCATTTTAAATTTGAATTCCAGTTCAGAAGTATTTCTTCCAGCCAGTCTGAAACTAGATTAAAGAGAAATGCAAAACAGTGGACCTCACAGAGATGGAAACCAATTTTGGGGAAAGGATCAGGTTTGGTTCTTTTGTGGAAAGGATATTTGTTTGTTTGTGCATCAAATGTTTACTGAGTACCTACTGTGTGCTTGGCACATAGTAGTTCTAGTTCTTGTGAATATGACCGTGAATAAGACCAAGGCTGTCACGTTCACAGAGATGGAGAACACCTGTATCTGATAGTGACAACCCCAGGACAAGGAAGTCACCTCACCTTAGACTGGAAATCAAAAGGACAGTGTGGAACAGAAAACATGGATAATGCAGGAAGAGAATTGGAAACAGTGCTAAAATACTGGCCTGCTGAGGGTTTTTGTCAGTTCCTTAGACAGGAGCGAAGTGAGATTTATTATTAGACTCACACTGTGAATCTTCTGTAGTTTGTTTTATTAGTTTTCCTAGTTCAGCTCCTGAGTAAAATGTAGGTCATTCTCGTCTCTTAGTGAGATCTCAGTCGTTCTTAACAAAACCTTCTGTGGATTTTATAAAGCTCAGAATTGAAGAACTTTTTTGAGTTGAGAGGACCAAGCTGAGGATCTGACACTGAAGCTCTGGTGCTTAGTGGGCCGGATCAGGACCGCGGCTCCTCATGTGCATGGGGCTGAGGAAGGCTCATTCCAGGCGGAGGGTGTTCTGTGTTGTGTTGTACAATCTTGGAAGGTTGTGTGTCGCCGGGCCTGCCTCCCCCACCCCTCTACAGACTTCCTGGCCCTCCCCTGCTGCGGCTGCTCTCGGAGATGCCAGCAGCCCCTCAGCGCCCCGTCTGATGCTGATGCCCGTCCCACAGATTCTGTTCTGTTTCTCCTGTCCTGAAGCACTGACTGCGTTTCATTGCTGCATCTCAAGCACACGGCACAGTCTAACCACAGAGTAGTTGCTCAGTGTAGACTTTTTGTGAAAGAAGGAAGGAGGGAAAGAAGGAAAGAAAGGTGGGTTCTGACGAGATACCCAATCTGCTGTCCAATCCTTTTTCACCTGCAGGCCTGGCTTAGTTCGATGACCCTGAGAACTTGCTGGATCACAGATATCTTCTACTTGCTGAGGCAGAAAAGGGAATCCACAGATGTTAGAAATCTTTCCCATATTGTATTTGCTCATTTGTTTCCTTTTTAAGAAATCGCCATTCGGGGCCGGCCCGGTGGTGCAGTGGTTAAGCCTGCATGTTCCTCTTCGGTCACCCGGGGTTCGCTGGTTCGGATCCTGGGTCTGGAACTTCAAACCGCTTGACAAGCCATGCTGTGGCAGACGTCCCACGTATAAAGTAGAGGAAGATGGGCATGGATGTTCGCTCAGGGCCAGTTTTCCTCAGCAAAAAGGGGAGGATTGGAGGCAGATGTTAGCTCAGGGCTAATCTTCCTAAAAAAGACAACAACAACAAAAAGAAATTAAAAAAAAAAAGAAATCACCATTTATCAAGCACTTATGGCATGCCAGGTACTGGACTCCAGATGCCCTGATACCACCATCACAGCTCCACTTATAATAATTCTATAAGGGGAGTGCTATTCTCTTCATTTTAAGCAAGGGAAGCCTCAGGTGTCTAGAAGAGAGATAACTAGCCCAAGTCTACATGGCTGGTACATATTAGGGTGGAAATGTAAGCTCGACCTGTCCTGATGTGAAGGTGCACTCAGACACTAAACGTGTTGATTCTATTTCTTGTCACACACACATCCCATCAATCAAGGTTTCAGTGGGTGTCTTAAAAAGAAGGACTTTGGGAGCCTCACACCAGTACACGACGTGTAGAAAGATGTCATGATCATCGCCTTTATGACCCTTTTGTGAGCTATAGGTAGGTCTTAAATTCTTTGGCTTCAGGGACAAAAATAAGTCTATGAAAGAAGTATATAGTCTGTGTGTCTGAGACAGAGATGAGGGGAGGGAGAAGCGGAGGAAAGGAGAGAGAGAGAGAGAGCGGGAGGTGGGGATAGAAAAGGCTTTACATCTCTTCACTTTTCTCTTTGGAAATATTGAGTTAAAATGAGCTTTAAAAGCTCCTTTCCCACCTTTTCTTCCTGCTGCATTTGTAGTCGATTTAGTCAATTATGGTTTGGAATAATGAGTCAGTGGTCGGGGTCCGGCAGGTGCAGGATCAGTGCAGTGGAGACCTCCTGGCCCCTGGGAGGAGCACCGCATGGTGGCAGCCACGAGTGCTCGTCTCTTTCCTTGTCTCGGCAGGAATTCTCCTGTCCTCAACACCTTCCTGCTTTATAAGATCACGACGGTGTCGTCAGGTGTTTCCAGGCCCTGCGTTCTGCACAAAGGACCTGTAGTTTTCCTTTACTACCAGGTGCCTTTGTGGGTAGACACATTTTCTCGGGTACCTTTAATGGGAATTCTGCAGGAAAATGTAGTGGAATATATTTAGTCTGCTCTCGGTTGGTACCAGTGTATTATTTTATCGTTTCTGAATAGGGCTGGTGAAATGGACTTAACCTTCTGTCTTTCCCAGAAGCTACTTTAGGTGTACATTGTGTTCCTCCATTTGGAGGATTCAATCAACAAAGAAACACAATTCTAAAATACGTCTACGGATTCTCTTCTTCCACTCTGTTTTTATACACAGTTCTTTGCAGGCAGAGCCCATGTTCAGATCCGAGTTTCTCAGTACACTTGACAAGGGCCTCTCTCAAAGCAGGTGCTTATGATTTTTAAAACACAATTTGGATGATGATTTATTCAAAAATTTTAAAATGATGTGGCAATTAGAGAAAAGTCATTTATTTATGAGGGGGAAGGATGTTACAAAAGGGATTGTTTCATTTTGTTTGAGTTTATATTTCATTTCATTTGAGTTTCTCTAGATCAAAGTGGTCAAGGCTTCTGTAATCAGCTTTAAGTTTTCTAGAATTTTATAATATGTGTGCTATTTTTGTATAATATACATTATATGTACCATAGCATAGTCTTCAAATGGAGGAGGAAAGAAATCAAAAAAGGCTTTGATGTCATGGAAAGATTTAGCATTCTGTCGAGCCCTGAGTTTTTCTTCAGTAGAGAAGAAGGTGGACAGTTGTGTGCAATCCAGCACTTTAGTCTGTTGGCAGAGCTTGGGAATAAACTTCCCTGTCATCACCTGTGAAAGCTTGGAGCCCTGGTGGCTGCTTTCCTCAGGGGACAGTAGTGCTGGGTAATAGGAAATAGGGACATGATAAAATTCTGGTTAAAAAAAATGCTCTAATACTGGGACAACTGAACAATTAACTCAATTCAGAGAAGTACATTAAAACAACTAGAAATATGACTCAATCAAGTAAGGTCCAGGAAGGTTGAAGTATGACGCATCGTCTTCTGCTAATCCGTGAATGCATAATTCCTCCGGCATCAGGGGATATTTCTGCCAGTGAAAGACTTTCTGGGCTTGAGTGTGACACAGTCAAGTGATTGGGTTTAAGTCCCTGTTTTTAAATGACCCACGTGACAGTGTGTTGGTGATTGATTTGACTCATTCTCCCTGCAGATCTTTTCTCTTCAATAAAATTTGTATATATGTAAGGTGTACAACATGATGATTTGACACCAATACATAGTGAAATGAGTACTACAGTCAAGCTAATTACCCTATCCATCTCCTCATATAGTGACCATTTGGGGTTTTTTTGGTGAAGAGAACGCCTGAAATCTACTCTTTTATCAAATTTCCAGTGTTCAATACAGTATTATTAACTCTAGTCCTCATGCTGTACGTTAGACCTCTAGATTTATTCGTCCCTCATAACTGCAACTCTGTACCCTTTGACCAACAAGCATCTCCCCATTTCTGGCCCCTCCCTGCCCCTGGTAACCACAGTTCCACTCTCTGCTTCTGTGTAATAAACGTTTTTAGAGTCCACGTATAGGTGAAGTCACCTGCATCTGTTTTCATTCATGGTACTGTGTGTCTGTACGTGGGCACGAGTCCATGTGTGTGTCTGTGCCTGCCCTACAGACGGTCAAGCTCAGAGGCATTTTCCGTGTTTCATTTTCAGCGGTGACAGCTAAGCTGATGTGACCATGGAGACTGCTCAGTGGCATTCTGTGTCTGAGGATAATGTATGAAGCTCGACTCACAGCAAAGGAGCCTTGAAATGACCTAGGAAAACCTGTGTCATTGAAAAACTTTTTTAAAGAAGAAAACCTCACATTCCAGCCCCAAGGGTTTCTGCTTTGAAGTGTGGAATTTTATGTTCCTACGTCTCCTAAGAAGACTATGATGGCTTCACTGTTTGACTGGAAATGAAGAGGAGGTTTTCCTGTTTCTTTGCAGAGGAAGCACAGCCCCATGTACCTCCTAGTGAAGCTTAAAAGCAAAACATAGCTGAGAACTTATTCCCTTAGAATAATGACGTTTGTCATTAGAGATGAGTTTTCTATGGTGTTAATTTACAGAAAATCTGACTATTTGTAATATGCTATCTATTTTCATATGAGGAAATCAATGTCTTATGTATTCTCCAGCAACTCCCTCATGGGATAAGAAACTGTAGGATGCGAATTATATGGTCTTCGTGAAAGAAAATTCTGAGAAGTTAGATCAACTAACACAAGCAAATAATAAAAATTGTTACTGTAGGGCTGGGAACAAAATTAAACTTCTTGGCTTAACCTACTGGGAATGAATTGCAATATGCTGTTACTATTTTCCGTGCTAGCCTTTCGGGTCTGTGTGAGATAGTTCCACACCATGGGATTGTGATAGAGGCAGGAGGGGCTGGTTCAGTCCCACCCAATCTGACATGCAGAGAGTTTGATTGAAATTAACAGCCTTGTATTCAACCTCTGCCCTTGGCTTTGCACCGTGAGAGACAGAGGGATGTTATAGAAGATGGGTGAGACTCCGTGTTTGTTTTCATAGAATTTATAATCTCGAGGATGAGAGAGAGGGAGCCAGCATTTATTGGGTAGCCTATATGCAGTAGGCTGAGGATGTTTATGTTCTAATCTCCAGAACCTGTGAATAGATTACTTTACGTGGTAGAAGAGACTTTGCAGATGTGGTTAAGCTAAGGATCTTGAGTCTGAAGATTATCCTGGAATATTCGGGAGGGTTCAGTGTAATCACAAGGGTCCTTATCGGTGAAGAGGGATGCAGAGAGTCAGAGAAAGAGATGTGACCACGGAAGCAGAGACTGTGCTGCTGTGGGTCCATGAGCTAAGGAATGTGGGCAGCCTCTAGAAGCTGGAAAGGGCAAAGAGGAGGATTCTCCCCAAGAACCTCTGGATTGAGCACAGGCCTGCTGACCCTTTTTAGACCTCTGCTCTCCAGAACAATAAGATAATAAATTTGTGTTGTTTAAGCCACTAAATTTGAAGTAATTTGTTATAGCAGCAATAGTAAACTAATATACTATGATACTATCTCATCCATCACTCCCATTAACACCATGAAAGGTTATTGGTGTCTCTCTGAAGAAATTCAAACTGTGTGCATGCAGGCATACACATTTTTTCAAGCCACGCGTCTAGTAGACAGCAAAGCAAAAACTTACACTCTAGCCAATTTCCAAACCAGATCAAAATGGAGACGAGTCAATTAAGGGCCACTAATTCCAAAGATTATCATTAAGTGCTAATTACATCACAGAGGCAAAGAAGTTAGATAAGCAAGGTGACTTTGGGTTGGAATATTGGTTTGGACATTCCACAGAAGAGATTGCTTTTGCAGGGTCTAGAGGGATGATAAAATTTCTCTAGGCAGAGGGAGAGAGGAGAGATTGATAGGCAAAAGTGGGTAAGGCCAACAAGAGAGTGGGCAGTAAGGTGACTGACTGGATAATGGAATGTAAAGTAGGGGTGGTTCCAGATTACAAAGAACCTCAAATCCAGATACAGAAGTTTAGATTTGATTTAAAAGACAGTGAGGAGTAATGGATGGATCTGAGCTGTTCCTAAAAGGTTTCTGTTGTACATTTCCAATAATAATTTTATTTTAAAAATAGAGTTTAACACTTTCAAGGCACTATACTGTTAAATGTTGGTCTTCTAGCAGTTCGTAAGAAAGACTGAAATCAGGGAACTAACTGAAGCTCGGTGAAGTAATCCAATGATGACATGATGAGGACCTGGGGGAGGGTGGGGTCAGTGGAAATTTCAGGGAGGTTTATGGATTCATGTTGAAACAACAAACAATAGATGGATCAGAGATGGATTAGTGGTTTGAGCCTAATTTCCTGGGCAATAGTTGGGTCAATGAAATTCATCACAGAGATGAAATTTGGGGAAAGAGGCAGGGAAAACTAATGAATTGGATTTTGAAAATAGTGAGTTTTTGATGAAAAGATGATGTAAATTAAAATATGCACTAGGTTCCTGAAAAAAACGTTTTAAGGCTCAGGCCAAAGGATATAAGTGGAGAATAAACTGTAGGGTCGTAGGTAAACTGGCTTTTCAAGGGCAAGACTGTGAAGGGACAAGAGGATGGGATAATGCATTGAGTCTTGGGGGACCCCCCAGTTTAGACGTAGGAGGAGAAAGTGGCGTGCTGCACAGGGGAGCTGATTGAGACGAAGAGTAGGAATCAGACTGTGTGTGGCGTCAACACCAACGGTCGAGGGGATTTCAGAAACGATGGACCAAGTAGCACTTTGGTCAAATATGGCAGAAGCTTCTAGGCAACAAAGTCTGAGAAAGGTCACTGCACTCTGGGATTCTGTAAAAAGGAAGCTTTTGGTCAATTTTGAAAGAGAAATGTGATGAGGTTGGAAACAGTATAAAGCATTGAAGAACATATGAAAAATTTGAGAAAATTATTATGTTATTCACTTTGCAAGTGAAAGGAAGACAGCAGAAGAGTGGTAATCAGAGAGGGTAATTCCTGAGCACTCTCTCCTGTCACTCTCTCTCCCTTGCCTCTCTTTCTGTGTGTATATGCGTGCATGCGTGTATAGATAAACAAATATATATGTGTATGTTGATATGTTAGTCTGTGGGTGTGTATGTGTGTGCGCATATATGCACATACAAACACATACATATATAGACACACACAGACACACATATATCGAGGAGCAGTTAGGGCTGCAGAAGAAGCTGGAGAAAGGAGGGGAACTGGAAATGAGATTCCAGGGCAATAGGAACAACAAAGATGCCCGTCACAGTGTGGGAATCCCTTGGAGAAGACATTCCTGAGGAACTTTCAGGCTCCAGAAGGGACTCTGCTGTTTCCGTCTCTTTTCTCCACGACGTGTCCTGGGGATAGGGGCCTAGTACTGTAATTCTTGAGATCTCCTACAGTGCCTTTTACACTGAATGCTCCTTACAAATGTGTGGTCTGTAAGCATAAGGGAATCCTGTTTATTTCAAGTATTGCTCCAAAGGGATAAGAACATACAGTCTCTGAAAAGGGAGAAATCCTTAGCTGGTGCTGCCAGTGTTTTGTAATAGAGCTTTGAAACTCAGGGCTTTCTGTCAGCAGAGTGTGGACAGTTCGTTGAGAAGCTGGAGAGCCTTGTAGTCTAGTGAAAAGGCCGTGACCAGCTCAGGAGTTCTCCGGTCAAAACATTTGCATTTGTTTCTCATCAAGACAGTGTGCTTTGACACCCTTGGTTCCTCACCTTCTTTTTACCAAAGCAAAATGAACACAGCACTGGCTTAAAAATATGTGCTGAAAAGGAAGGGAAAAGTGGCTGGGGTGAGTTCAGAGTAGTTGCATTTGTCAGATGCTTACTGGTGCCAGATATCTTCTCTACTCTGACCTTCACAACTCTGTGAGGTCAGTGCTTTTCTGATCTATGTATGTATAAGATATATATGCATAGCTATATATATATATGATATATGTATGTATATTATGTATATATGACATAAAATTTACCATTTTAACCATTTCCAAGTGTACAATTCAATGATATTAAGTACATTCACAGTGTTGTGCAACCATCACTATTATCCATTTCCAGAACTTTTTCGTCATCCCAAACAGAAACTCTGTCCCCATGAAATAACTCCCCATCCACCCCTCCTTCCCTCTCTCAGCCCTGGTAACTTCTCTTCTACTTTCTGTCTCTGAATTTTCCTACTCTGGGTGCTTCATAAAAGTGGAATCACAAAATACTTGTCCTTTTGTGTTTGGGTTATTTTACTTAACATAATGTTTTCAAGTTTCTCTCAAGTTGTAGCATGGCCCAGAATTTCATTCTTTTTTATGGCTGAGTCACATTCTGTTGTCTGTCTAGATCGCATTTTGTTGATCTGTTCATCTGTTGGTGGATGTTTAGGTTGTCTCCACCTTTGGTTACTGTGAATAATGTTGCTGTGAATATTATTGTATGAGTATTGGAGTCCCTGCTTTCAGTTCTTTGGGCGTATGCCTAAAAGTAGAATTGCTGAAGGTAAGTGCTTTTATATTCATTTTTTTTCTAATAAAAACTTGAGACTAAAATATGTTAACTTTCCCAGGGCCACATTATAAGTGGCAGAGCTGGGATTCTAACCTGACCAGATATGTCTGATTCTAAAACTCATGTGCTCTTTGTCTAATATCACGTTGACTTATGAGTTTTAATATGTTTTCACTCTGATGTTATGAAAAGCTTTTATTTTTCTATAGGGCACTTCCTTGTTTCAAACGGCGCAGAATGCATTGACATGAAAGAAAAAGATCTTATTAATTTAAAGTGGTAGTTATTGATGTTGTCATCATTGTTTTTATTGTGTTTAGAAAATATCATGTATTACAAAAGCTGAAAGGAAATAGGAAAAATGGAGAGCAACACTTCAGGCATCTGGTCCTCTTAAGATTTATGTAGATGAAAATTTAGACTAGATTTATTCCCAGCTCATTCAGATTGCGCATTGTGCTTCCTGAGGGAGATTGCTGGACAATACCATTTTTTGTGCATATATAAATAATTAAATAGGACTTCCTTTTAATCCTATAATTTACATTTGCCTCGTATTAATCACTGAATTATTTATGTGCAAGAAGAAACACAGACAAACCAAAACAAATGCTGGTGAATAAAACGGAAAAGTATATTGTTACATACAGCAGCACCTGCTCTCATGAGATGCGTTTTGTCAGATACTCCTACAACCTTCACCGGTGACAGTGCGATGATGGGTGTCATACTTGTACAGTACGTGTACGAATGCTCAGAACAGAAAACGACATTCACTCCTACTGCTCTGAGTTACCAGGAGCCAAGCTTGGAAAACCCCCATAAAAGTCAACTTTCTGTCTGCTAATCGTGAACCGCAATTCTGTTCCAGTGTTTATTTCCTTCCATAAATAATTGTTTTCTGAACAACAACCTATGTGAATGATGTATTTTCAAAATGCCTATTAGAGGAACCTAATTCAGACAAATCCAAATGATGTGAACATGATAGAAAATTGGGTTTTGATTGTGGAATTAGTATCCCATTATACATGACTCTTTTAAAAAATATAATTTTTATGACCAACTTTATGTATTATTGTTCCCGTTGTTTCCCAAGAGACGTAGGAGACGTGAGTGTCTTTGGCCGTGTCTCATACCACATTTGAGGCTCAGTGAGTGGTCAGGCATAAGGGAGCTTTCTCTCCAGCCGCAGTGACTCCGTTGGACCTCACGGTTGCTACTCCTCAGTTTGAGGTGCTTCAGGGACAATTGTCAATAGTTTCGCATTTTCTCTCTGGCCTGATTTCAAGATTTCTTATTCCTTATGGACAGACTGGTAATAAGATATTTTATTTGAGTGTATGTGCCTAAAATTCTGAGCAATCTAGTTTTTCAATATGTCTGTCGAAACACCAAAGATAAAGGTTTGTCCTCAATTTCACTGTTGTTTGTCCCTGTTTCCTATTGTGCTCTGAGAGAATACCAGTTGATTCTATTTTGCTTAGACACATTTCTCACCTCCTGGTGATGAAGTTGTCTGGAATACTTAAGCACATTTATATCAAAAAAACACTCTGTCTCTTTCCCTATGGGGTGCATTAAGCATCTTCATGTTAAAAATGAAATATATTCTTATGTTTTCTTACTTAATTTAACTTTCTCACAATAGTGGCTTGCATCTTACATATTTTCTATATCACAGTGTTTGTAATGCTTTTTATGGATTTTAGCTCATAAAACTCTTTATGTATGTGTGTGTATATATACATCTACTTTACATATATATACATATACTTTATATATATATAAAGTGGGTTTTGTTTATGATTACTGTCTTTAGATGTTTATCACAAGATAGGAATTACACATAACATTCTATTAGGCACCAATCCTACTCTCCTCCTGATTATATGTACTTGTGAGCATCACAATGACCAAAGGGCATCCATCCTATGAGTTCTTTATGGGAATGTGTACACGACCAGGGGAGGAGCCAACCGTGCTATATTTACACCATTATCATCATCCTCACACTAACTGACACGTGCTGAGTTCTTACTATGTCTGGGTACTGGCTAAGCTATGGGCATCATTTCATTCTTCCTCTCAACAACCTTTTGAAAGATTGGTTTATTACCCTGATTTTACAAATAAGGAAGTTGAGGCTCCAAACACCTAGTGACATAGGAACTATATCTTTTTCACTTCAAAGAATGATGTTAACTGTTAATTTTTCTGCCCCCGAAAGTCCTGATAGACATTGAGGAATGTAGAATGGTTGGTCAGGATGGAGCCCAATGATTAGTCTCAGGACTGAGATCTCGACATTTCAGGTAAAAAACTGCCCTGTGCACATAGTATCCCAGGTAGGAGGGAAGCATACTTTGCTAGACCGGAGTCCCCCATCAGTCGAACACTTCAGGGACACTGGCTATATGCTGATGCTGGAGGAAGATGCTTTTGAGTGTCACTCTCTTAGTCCCACTTGTTCTGCCTTTGATCGTGTTCCTCAGGAAACACTCCCATCTTCTGGAGAGCAACGGGGACTGTGAGAAATGACAAGAACGAGGCAGTTAGATAACTTGCAACACCGTGAGCATGATAAAAATCTCAAAGAATGAAGCATTCCTGTTTGGGGTCTGTTAATGTAATGTTGGAGAACCGCCTTCCTTTCTCAATGAGGAGAGAATTGGTTGCCGTGGGGATGATGACTTTAGTTTAGTATCAGAACCACAGGAGCACTGGGGTTAGTGCTGGGGACAAAAAGGAGGATAACCTGAGGGGATACCAAGCTCAAAGTCCTGACAAAGGTCAACGTTCCATGGAGAGAGAACACAGAGGCTGCTGACACCACCCAAAGGGTGTCCTAGTCTGCTTGGGCTGCTGCAACAAAACACCACAGACTAGGTGGCTAACAGACAACAGATAAGGGTGCCTGCAGGGGTGGGTGAAGGCCTTCTGAGTTGCAGACTTTTCACCATATCTTCACATGGTGAAAGGGGCTAGAGATCTCCTGGAGCCTCTTTAATAAGGGAACTAAGCCCATTCAAGAGGGCTCCACCCTTGTGACCTAATCACCTCCCAAAGGTCCCAACTTCTAATACCATCACCTTGGGTGTTAGGATTTAACATATGAATTTGGGGGGACACAGACATTCAGCCCCAAGCAGAGGAGGAATGAAAAGAGGAGCAACGTTGTCTCCAAAGGCTCACATTAGTAAGCTATCCTGGGCTCTCCCGGGGGAAAGCCTGGACCTGGAAGAATTTGGGTTCAAAAATTATGCTGCTGGAGACAGTAAAACAGAAACTGCTCTTATATCCTCTCATTATATTCAGGTTATAGTTGCACAATATAACATTAATATTGCTATCCGGGTACATATCTCTAACATCTTTTCTGTTTGATATGTATTATTCATTTTAATTTAATATTGAAAACTTTCCCTCACTTTTGATGGTCGATGGGTTTCTGTTTAGTGAGTGGAATGAATTAATTTCTTTAGTATCTCTCCAAGTTTTGTTTTTAAATTAACCAAGGTTGTTCTGGAACAAAGCAAGTCAGAAATATTTGTTCTGTATCTCTCGGCCCATTGAACTACCCAATGGCTGTTACTTGCTTGTTTTATGACTTGAGTTGAAGGCTCCTATCTGAATACTATCTAGATGCAGACACTGTGTATTCCTCACCTCTGTTCAGTTATGTCTTCCAAAGCCGAATGATTTTAGAACATGGTCTTATTGGCCAAAATTTCTCTGCTTTTCTTTCACTGCATCAAGGAATGAGTATGTTCTGGGTCTCTAGCAGGTACTGACTACCAATATTATTATCTTTCTTAATCCCTGTATCCACTCCTGCATCCCACACATGACCACAGAGTGGTACAGTTGATAATTGTCGGTGCTCAGACAACTGCATGTCCCTTGATTAACCATCTAGTAAGATTTGTACCATGGAGCTCTAACTTCTGGTCTTAGGTTGCAAAATTTTGTATTTGAAATCTGAGACCCTGGGACTTAGTTTACAGTAATGTTTTGGTAAAAATTTCTTCAGATCACCTGGGAAGGAAATGACTATGATTAGTTCCTTCAGTCCTGATACAACAGGCTGAAAAGAGACATTTTAAAGCATGAGCGTGCCTGAATGCACAAGGGGAAAATGACAGGAAGGGGGATGGTCTGACTGATTGTAGTTTTCAGCGTTCCAAATCTTATTTCTCTTGTCTTAGTCAGCTCAGGGGACCATAACAGAATACCATAGACTGGGTGACTTGAAGGATAGGGACTTATTTTCTCACAGTTTTGGAGGCTCGAAGTCCGAGATCAAGGTCAGGATCAAGAGACCAAGACTATGGCCAGTTTCCGGTGAAGGCTCGCTTCCTGGCTCATAGATGACTGCTTTGCAGATCCTTACACTGCAGGGGGAGAGCGAGCGAGCAAGCTCTCTTGTGTCTCTTCTCGTAGGGGCATTAACCTCGTTTATGCGGGCCCCAGCCTCATGACCTCTTCTAAAGCTAATTATCTTCCAAAGGCCCCATCTCCAAATACCATCGTTGGGGTATAGGGCTTCAACATATGAATTTTGGGGTACATAATTCTGTCTATAGTGCCTTTCTACAGTTGTGAATGGCTTGGAACAATTAATAAATATTCACTGAGGGATTTCTATGAGCCCAGGACGATGCTGGATTCTGGGGGAGCTCTAAAGAAGGAAGAAGATGTGGTTAAGAACTTGGTTTTCTTTTAGTAAGTTTGGGTAGATCTCTTAGTCAGAAAGCGTAGACGCAGAGACATAATTCCCTCTGTAGGACTTTTTAAATGGCAAAATGCTTTTGGGGTTGGTGATTGAGAAGGAAAATTTCGAGTTTCAGGTGTACAGGAAGACATGGTGGGAAAAATAGAGCGGTTCCTCCTTTAAGACGCTTCCTGTATGATTGTTTGGGATTATCAGAACACGGACCAGAGCAGCCTAGAGAGGTTTATCAGTCTTCCTTGTTCTCTGTGCTCTTTAAGGTATTGACATAGCTGTATAAGCCTGAGTTAGAAGGCCTGTAACTTAAATTTGTATGTTCTTATCCAGTTCATATGGACAATTATTTTATCCATAATAATTTAAAATTGCTTAAGAGAAGAATTAAAGTAGCTTAACCAGAAAAAAATTTTAGCTATTTCATGCCTACAAAGTGGCAGGCATTTTATATACAATACCTGATTGAATTCTCATAACCACTCCTAAAAGTAGCTATTTTTCTCTCTGTTTTACATACAAAGACATTGAGGCCCAGGGAGATTAAATAACTCACTTTAAACCAGTTAAAAAAAGCACTTGTTTTGCTAATAAGTGGTAGAAATGGAATTTTAGTCAGACGATGTTGACTCTGAGCCCCTAATCTTTTCATCGTATCACACGCTTTCCCGGAAGTGACTGCACTGATCTTGTGTTTGGTGGCCGACTGTCTGTCCGGTTCTGTTTGCTTCCTTCTCAGACTCTCCTGCATATTCATAGCATTCTGTGTGCCTCTGTCTTTCCTCATCCTCTCCAATGATCAACATCAGATATTTCAGCAAGTTGGGAAGGATAAAAACTCATCTTTCTGTTTTCCTGCCAATTGATCTAAAACAGTTCCGTCCAAAGGAATGAGAATGGTGTTTGCTGTAATGTATTGCTTGAAGAATGATGTTCCACAAGAAATACGATAGATACTGAATGAAGATAAGGGCCTATGGTAAAATAAATTTGGGAAATTCTGCTTTAACCAGTTAAACAGATGTGTACCTTGCAGGATTTCCTACATCTTTAAATGCTAATGTGCAGCATAGATTTCCAAGAGAGTAAAAGAGCTGCTGTGTTTCCCTAAATTATTTGACCACAAAAACCTATTCTTATTAACTATTAGTCTTATGGAACCTAGAATTCTCTAGAGTATAATTCGAAGCACTGGTTTCTGGGAAGGAATGACAGCTCTTTGATCAAAGTGGTTTTCCCAAGGTCACTACAGAAGTGCATTTATCTCGTGAGTTAAAACTCAGAAGCCCCGAATGCATGTGGGTGAGCGAGTTCTTTCAATTCAGTTGGTAAAGCAGTTTGGGGAAGATGATAAACAAACCACACAAATATGCGCACCGAATTTCGTTTATCTGTGTCGTTCAGAGCAAGGTGAATTTAAGATTTAATTGCTCTGAGGGAGTGTGAGTGTGGGTAGGGTGTGGGTGTGGGTGGGTGGCATTCATTTTAGGCCACCATTATGAAAGTAGAACTCGCTTGCTTTTACTATCAGCACAATATGTGCCTTTGTAAACAGGACACAATCTGGAACCTGATTCCTGTATTAAACACACTTTTCTGTAGTTCATTTTTAGAATTTTGAGCTTAGCTTCCTCGTGCTTTTATAGAGCAGGCTTAATTCGTGCCTACAGAAGACAGTTCTCTTGGAGTCTGGGGGTATTATGGGAAAGTAATACAGGAATTGGCATTGGTAGGGAGAAAGAAAAATTGATTGCCACAGATCACTTTCTTGAACTTCTAACCATCTGGATGATGCCATCTGGAGGAGGGAAGAGTTCAGAGAGGACCAGTGCTTAAATCATCACAACCCATTTTAGTCTCCATTGGACTAGATTTGGTCATAAAGAACTGACGTTCCGTTCTGGCTGTTGGTCTCACACAGGACTAGGTTAAAATAACGGCTCCACCATTTACTAGCTGTATGTCTGTTTTCACATTAGTTGATTTTCCTAAGTCTCATATTAATCATCAGTAACTTGAGGATAATACTCATATAATGGACTTATTGTTATTTTTAATGGAAGTAGAAGGACCTGCAATGTGCCTTGCTCATGTATGATGTATAAGGAATGCTGTTTCCCTCCTCATCCCAGACTTTTGGATGAAGTTGGAGAAGGAGGATGTGATGAGTGAACAAGAAGGATGCAGGTAGAGGAACATATGCTAGTGCTTTCCTATATTTAATGCTTTTCTGTGTTAAGAAGGCTCCTCAGCTTTACATCCTAGACAAGAGATGACAAATGCATTTAATTTCCGGTGACCTTTCTCCAGTTCTTCTACTTTCCCTCTCTGAGCCTTTGATAATGATGGGTACTTTCTCCTTTTTCAGTTTCTTCCTTTGGCTTCCATGCAAAGCTCTCCCATCTTAGTTCTGCCTAATTATGTGACTGCCTCACTTCCTCCAGCTTTAGAGAAATTTGTGTTCTGGTTATCCATCGCTGCATAACAAACAACATCCAAACTTCCTGGCTTCAAACAAGAAATACCACTTTACTTTTATCCCTTGTGGTTCTGGAGGTTGGGTGGCTCAACTTGGTGCCTCCACTTAGGTTCTCTCATGCAGCGGCAATCAGGAGTGCAGGCTGGAGCCATCGGAAGGCTTCTGCACTCGCATCTGCCTCCTGAGAAGAGGGGAGAGATGTGAATGGACGGGGCCACAGCAGCTGGGTGTCCTCAGGCCTCTCTCTCTGTCTGTGTGTAGTCTCTTTGCACAGTCCTTTTAGTTCAGCAGCTTCAGGGTAACCCTGCTTCATACATGGTGGCTCAGGGCTTCAAAGGCACTCTTCTGAGAGACCGAGAGAGAGAGAGAGAGTGCCAGCATTTTATAACCTAGCCTCAGAAGTCATCATCATCACCTCTGAAACATTTTCCTCATCAAGACGGTCACAAGGGCCTGCTCAGGTGCAAGAGGAGGAGAAATAAGCTCCACTCTCAGTGGCGGCGGAAGGGGGGCGTGGTGAGACACGATTCTGAAAGAACATGAGGAACGAAAAGTGTTGTTGCAGCCACATTGGGAAAATGGAACATACCACAGTCTGCTCTCTGGTCCCAACAACACATGTCCCTTCTACCTGCAAACAGACTCACTCTGTCCCCTGACACCACCTCCCCCCAAGCTCCATTGCTTTATGGCAGCCGGCTCACACTCAAGCGCCGGGATGCAGCAGGTAAGTCAGGTTTAGGTGTAAAGAGACTTCTCAGTGTGGTTCCTCATGTATAGCTTCTTGAGCATCTTTCCTCTTGATCTAAGACCTGCAAACTACAGTGACAACCTATCTACCTCCTCCCCACACCCAGCATACAGTCGCGGGACAGACCCAGAACAACCACAATGGACACTCCTGTTCAGGAGTGGGGGTAGGCAGCACAGCAGTCATTGGTCCATAGCAATTCTGAAAAGACAGCCAATCCCTTGACTAAGGTTTAGTCGTACTCCCTGGGAATGATTTTTCACAGCTGTTGGTTTTGCCTTTCCCATAAAATGTAATCTGTGGTTGTAGCTCAGTGGAGTTTCAGTCTGTTTTCTGCTGGTAGAAGCTCAAGAGTCCACGGCCTCTTTCGTCTGATACTATTTCTATCCTTTTCAGTCCAAGCTGATACAATTCCTTTAAAAAAGAGTTTTTTGTTTTTTGCATTTTTTTGCTAAGGAAGATTTGCCCTGAGCTAACATCCATTGCCAATCTTCCTCTTTTCGCTTGAGGAAGATTGTCGCTGAGTTAACATCTGTGCTAATCTTCCTCTATTTTATGTGGGATGCTGCCACAGTGTGGCTTGACAAGAAGTGCTAGGTCCACACCCAGGATCTGAAACTGTGAACCCTGGGCTGCTGAAGTGGAGTATGTGAACTTAACCACTATGCCACTGGGCGAACCCCAATCTTCCTTTTTCTTTGCTTGAGGAAGATTTGCTCTGAGCTAGCATCTGTGCCAATCTCCCTCTATTTTGTGTGTGGGTTGCTGCCACAGCATGACTGCCAATGAGTGGTGTAGGTCGGCACCTGGGAACCGAACCCGGGCTGCTGAAGCAGAGTGTGCTGAACTTAACCACTAGGCCATGGGGTTGGCCCCATTAGTGTGTGTATTTTAAACATATCAATCTCCAATCCATCACATTAGACAAAAGCCACACCCACAGATCTCTCCAGGGCAATCCCCATGCTACCTTGAGCTTCCTTTGAGAGCGTTGTGGGACAATGCTCTTCAGATTCTTAGAAGCCCTATTGTGTAGTAGAAAGAATCTGAGAGACATGCCTAATATGCTTAGAAGGTCTTTTGTCCGTTTGAGGTACCACCTTAGACTTGTCTTAACATGGATTTTGGAGTCATACTCCTGACTTTATCATCAGACCGTGTTTCCTGATTGTGTGCTAGAGCTAAGTTAACCACATATAAAGAAAATAAAACAATTTATCCAGGGAGGCCAGGATCAGCTTCTCACCGCTGGTATAACAAATCACCACAAACTTAGTGGTTTAAAACCATATAAATATGTTAAGTTCTGTAGGTCAAAAGTCCGACCGAGGTCTCCCTGGGCTGAAATCAAGCTGTCAGCAGGGCTGCATTCTTTCCAGATGCTCTGGGGAGAAGCCATTCCCTTGCATTTTGCTGCTTCCAGAGGCCACCCACATCCCTCGGCTCTTGGCTGCCTGCTTCCCCCAACCCTCGTCTTCAAAGGGAACAAAGGAAGCTCAAATTTTTCTTGTGAAAAGCAATTCTCCTGCCATCACCTAATTTTAGGGATTTATGTGATTAGGTTGGGCCTGCTCCAATAATCCAGGATAATCTCCCTATATTTTAAAGTCAGCTGATTAGCAATCTGAATTCTTAAAGTCAGCTGATTAGCAATCTGAATTCCATCTGCAATCTTAGTCGCCTTTTGTTGTATAATATAACATATTTGCATTTCCATGATGAGTGCATAGAGATAGTTGGAGGCCCATTATTTTGCCTATCACAATACATAATCTAAATAGGTAGCTATATATATAATTTTGTATATTTTATAAATACGTCATATATAACTAAATAAAATTTATGCATAAAATTATATATACGTACAAACACATACATACAATATAGAAGGGTGCGTGATCTTTACACATTTGTGTGGCTGTCCACACCTGGGTGTCCTCAATGAGCAAAAATAGAACCAATAATTAAAAGCACGAGGAAGAAATGATTATATACTGAAGTTTTTTCATGTCCTGCAACATGTCAGACACTTCCCTTAGATTTTTGTTAATCATGTTACAGGAGAGTATGGCCCCCTTTACGGATGGGAAAATGAAGAATCAGAGTTGGATGAGCTTGCCTTTAGGAGTGGTTGAATTCGCATACAAACCTAGAGAGGCCTGGCTCCCCGTCTCTGAAAGCAGCTATTTTGTTTCGGGGAACCCGCACCCGCTAAATTTTGACTTAGCGTAAGATGGTAAGATAGAAAAGTCACAGACTGTGAAGTCTCTGCCCCTGGAAGTGGTTTGTTCAGAGATCAGATGCTGCTGTTGGAGGGACTTAAGCTCTGGACGGAGTGGGGTTGAGGTAGGGTTGAGGAAAGGTCGACTCTCTATCCTGGTGTGAAATTCTATTAGTTCTCACTGGGATTTTATCATCATTTCCCAAGCGCTTTCCATCCCTCCAGACTGTCCCGATTCTATTCCTGTAAGAGGCCTATGATCATGGTACAGAATGACTTAAGTTTCCATCCCAGCTTCTCCTCTCTAGCCCTGAAGCCATGGGGAGATTGTGTACCCTCTCTTAGCTTTGGACTTCTTATCTGTAAAACAGGGATGATAATAATACACCTTTCAAGGGTGAAATGAAGATTAAATGAACTGATGCAAGTAAACCCTTATCCCAGTATCTGGCATACAGTAATCACATGGTAGGTTTTGTCAGTTTTTGTTGTTGTTGGTTTTGTTTTGTTGTTGTTGGGTTGTTATTTTGCACACGATTTGCATCTCTAAAGCACAACTCCAACCTTGTGATTTTCCTAAACATTAATCTTTAGTGCCCCCACTGCTTATGGAATAAAAAGCAAGACCTTAGCTTGACCTGCAGGCTCCTCTAGATGTATGTCCAATTAGCAAAATCTCCCCTTTGCTCTCAGAACCATTCGCTCCAGACATACTCATCTCCCTTGTACGTGCGCATATACATGCCACGAATTTTCCTGCTTAGTGTCCTTATGTCACCATTCACTTATTGAAATTTCTAAAATCCAAACCATTCTTTAAGAACAGGCACAAAGATTGCCTTTTCCATGACCTTTCTCTGTTTCCCAGCAAGAAGTGAATTCCTCCTCTTGTTGTAAAGTTATTATATCCACGTATATGGAAGGTGAGGTTTTACATGTGGTTTTACATAAGATGTATGTGTTTGTTTTATGTTCCTTCTTATACATAATTTAGAACAGCATCATATCTTAATTATTGTTTTATTCTTAATCTGCTTTATCTGTGTGGCACAATGCTTGAAAAAAAAGTATATGCCAAAAATGTTTGAATAATTGAATGAATGAAATCACATACCTTTTAATCTATTTCCCAATTAGAGCATTTGTATATGACTTCCTACACTGAAATCAATAATAATTATGATTTTTTACACTTGTTTTGGTTCTTCCTTTCAGGCAAAAATCCAATATGTGTAGTTCAATAACCCACTGGCTATTGAGTTCCTGATACGTGGTCACTTGTCTCCTATAACCTCTGTGTTGACCATCAGTGGGCCCGATGTTTCCAGGACTTTGGAGGGTGACTGTGTAAACAAATTGTGTTGTGAAACATTCACATGTAGTACAAGATGCAATGGTAAGTAGTGTGGGGTGGTGGGCTTCAGACCCAGGAAGACCGGGCATGAGCCTTGGCTCTGCCACTCACTTGCCGTGGACCTTGGGCAAGACTCTTGCCTTCTCTGAGTCTCATTTTCTCATCTGTAAAACAATAATGATGATAATAATAATAATAATGATAGCAACAACAGTATTAATAATACCTATCTCATAGACTTGTGAAGATTTAATTAAAGAAACGGGGGTGGCAGTATCCTCAGAAAATTAAGGATAGATCTATCATATGATCCAGCTATCCCACTGCTGTGTCTTTATCCAAAAAACTTGAAAACACAAAGGCATAAAGATACCTGCACCCCTATGTTCATTGCAGCATTATACACCATAGCCAAGACTTGGAAGCAACCTGGGTGCCCATCAAGGGACAAATGGATAAAGAAGATGTGGTATTTATACACGATGGAATGCTACTCAACGATAAGAAATGATGAAATCTGGCCATTTGTGACAACATGGATGGAACTTGAGGGTACTGTGCTGAGTGAAATAAGTCAGAGGGAGAAGGTCAAATGATGTATGATCTCACTCACAAGTAGAAGACAAAAACGACAAACAAACACATAGCATTGGAGATTGGATTGGTGGTTACCATAGGGGAAGAGAGGGGAGGGCAAAAGGGGTGATAGGGCTCATATGTGAGGGGATGGACTATAATTAGTTTTTGGGTGGTGAAAATGATGTAATCTACACAAAATTTGAAATATGATGTACATCCAAAAATAAATAAATAAATAAAAAGAAAAAAAGAAATGGGGGTGGCAAAAATAAGTTAGCCCTGGGAATCTTTAATCACCCCCTAATCTTTCTCTCACCATCCCCAAAGTCACTGCAAATAGTTTGTGCTCTAAATAAAATTAGTTATGAGTTTATCATTCAGACTCAGTTTTGAGAACCCTAGCACCACAAGCTGTACTCCGTCTGACTTGATAGCCAATCACTGTTCCCCCATATGGAAATGCTCGAGCCATCCCTCGAGAGATTATATCACAAAATGGGTCAAGATGTCTGGTGCATAATGAGTGCTCAGTGAGTGCTCAGTGACTTCCTTTCCCTGGCAGAGAACCAGGCTGAGAACATTAGAGGGGGAGGGAATGCAATGATGCCCGGGGGGGGGGGGGGGGGGTGGTTCTTAGATACTGCCCAGTGATATGAGTCTTTTACTCATTGCTTTCTGGAACTACCATATCCAAGGAGATGTTCTCAGCCAATACTGCTACCTGAACAATTCTGCTTTTGCTTGTTTTACAAATTAGGATTCTATTCCAGATTTTCTTTGGGGATTAATGGTTCTTCTATATAAAACAAATTGAAAAATTGATAATATCCATCTGTCTTTTAAAAGATGAAGCAACTGAGACTCAGAAGATTGACCCCATCAAAGGCACGTAAATAACAAGAGGCAGAGGCAGCACCCTGGTTAGAGCTCGTCGCTGATTTGTGTAGAGGGCTCTTGTGGTGTCAGATCTGTCCTCCTCCCTCACAAAATCAGGGCTCCAAGAGAAGACTTCCAGCTACTTGCATCAGCATCTCTTCACCTGAGGACTTTCAACTAGGGAGGCTGCTCTGCCAGATCAGAAGAGCTGAAGAATTAACACCCCCCTGAAGTCTCAACCAATGAGTGACGGAAGTTGGTGTATAAATACCCCAACTCCCTTGCTGCTTACATGACATACTCTGAGGTGTGTGTTCTATACTGTTTTTCTAGGATTTGCCCTCTGGGATTAACCCGTGGTTACCCATCGGGGTAATTTATTTGATAATGTACCCCCTAAATAATATACCCATTTCTTTCTGTATATAATATACTCCCTTCTGGAGTTTCCTTGAGATCATAGCACTAATAAATTACTTTCACTGGAATCCTTGTCTCAGGGTCTGTATCTGGGGAAGCCCAAATTAAGACGTCTCCTGACTCACCACATCATGTTGGGACTTGAGTTAGCCACTGATGGGTGAGTAGATTGGACGAAGGCAAAGGATGAGTGAGGACTGGAGGGTGGAAGGTGGAATGTGGACAGCTCTGTGCTTCCTCTGGATCGTGGACAGCTCTCCCACTTTGGCATGACATCCCTCCAACCTGTGTGACCCACTTTGCTAGCCTCCTGTTTTATAGTCCCCTTGCACTTTATGCCATGTGAGCATGACAATTCTACATCGACAGTCTGGTTGTGTTCTGTCTTCCCTGGTTTATCATGCCATCCTCAAAGTTGGTGACCTCTTATTCATGCAGCGTGTCACACAGTGCTTGGCACAGAGAGTTCACTTTGTTCGTGGGAGCTACGAGAATCGCCTTCCTTGTGCATTGCATTGGTGAAATGGGTCAGAAGCTCATCTAACTGGAGAAGCAAGTGGGAAATAAGGAGCCGACACAGGATCAGGGAGAAGAGTGTAGCTGTGAAGTTGTAAGAACTGACAAACCATAAAAGGTTTTTAAGTACAGGAGCAACATTATGAAAGTGCTATTTAAGGAAGAAATGCTTTGGAGCTACACTTAAAATAGATCAGATCAAGCGAGCTTAAAGTCAAGGAGGCTGACAAGAGGCCTCTGCTGTAATCCAGGTGTGAGGGGATGGTCGGGGGAGGGAAAGTCTGTGTCCAGGAGAATGGACAGAAAGTGATGCATAAGAAGAGAAGCACTTTGCACAGAATCTCGGCAGGAATTGCTAAACGTTTGTAGGTAAAAATATACTAGATTATATCTATGTTGTGCTTTCTCTTTTTCATAGTAATTGACTCAAAAGTTTGGAGCCACTGGACAGACATGATGTTATTATTGACAAAGGCAGGGACATTGGGAGCAGGAACTGATGCTGGAGGACGTTCACGAGCTCAGTTTTGTTGCTTTAAATTTGTGGCATCAGCAAACTCTTGAGTAGTAATATGCTCTTCAAATTCAGAAGCAGCCGGGACTCCTTGACGGGCAAAAGCACTCCTGATTACTGTTTTAGAAACATATAGATGTACCAGCTAATTTTTAGTGGAAAAAATAAATAAAAATAGCTGTATTAAAATTTTTCTTATCACTTTTCTTTTTATAGTATTCAATAAAAATTTAATAATATTATCAGTTTAACCAAAGCTTAAACTTTCACATAAAATACTGAATTTTAAAATACATGGGAAGTGATGAAAAGTCACTGTCGACATTCGCAATCTTTATGTGTCATGTGAGGTAGCATATCACATGTAAGGCCCAGATGGAAGAGTTGGACACATTTTATGCTTTCATTTCACTTTATTGTGCATTAAGCACTTAATGTGTACATTACACTTTGGGGGAATGCACAATGAGTGAGATGACATTCTTGCTCTCAACAAATTTAGGATCTAAAACAGTTTAGTTGAGACCAAGTCAAAATGGCGACCTTAAAGTGTCAGGTGTGCGTAAACAAAATTGATGGGCTCGCAATATCGGGTGGGGTGGGGGATAATGAAGAGAGTCATTTGTGCTGGCGAGGGTCATCTGGAAAGGCTTTTGCTGACAAAGTGCCTTTGAGCTGGTCCTGGGATGGGGCGACTAGACCCTCGGGAGGTAGGAGAGTGTGCAGCAGGTGGTGGGTGAGCTGCGCTGTGTCAACGAGGTAAGAAGCATGGAGCTGCCCTGGGCCCAGCGGTGGACACATGGGTGTGGCGTTGTCAAGGCACCGTGCACATCGGAGCTCGAGGGCTGCAGGGCACTGAGTCAGCCTGAGAGCTTTCCAGCTCCCCGGGCACGCGCCCGTACTGCTTCAGAGCAACGCCTGAGTCATCCCAGGGAACAGCTGGCCACATTGTTACCAGTACACGCCAAAGCAGTGACAGAATATTTATCCCTGTTGGTAAAGGAAGATCAGATGTGGAGGCTAGGATTCACTGCCGTGTAAAGGAGTGTGCCCGAAGTCATTTTCCGCTTGAGCCTCCCTCACAGCGCAGGTAGAAACTTGAGAGAGAATTGATACAAGGATATTAGCAGGTCATCAACGCTTCCATTTATAGAATGTCCCATGCTCTATTCAAAGCATGCAAGCGTGTTGGACACATACTTGGTGGAGGTAAGTCCTTGCAGCCACCATGCCGGCAGCAGCCCCGGTTTATGGGTGTGGGACTAAGGGTTAGGAAGCTGAGGTGACTTTGCCATAGTCATATAGTTAGGACTAACTTTCAATGGATTCTGACTCAAAATCCCATTCTGTTTAAACGTTGCTGCCTCTCACGAGTCCCCGGGAGTCATGAGTACTCTTGCTGAGGGGCCGTGGGAATCACTCAGGCTGGCACAGGTCTTTATAGCATTTTTAATGTGCCAAATATTATTATAGTTGACAGTAAGTTAAAAGTGCTTCTTCTGAAAGTTATTTGTTCCTCATCATAACCCTGTAAGGCCCAGTGGAAGTTCATGTTCAGAGAAAGTGCTAGGCATCACCAAGGTCACAAGGTAATTCTATGTAACTGGTGCCCTGGACCCTAAATACTCCTTCTATCGGTGGTTTTCAAATTTTTCAAAACAGGAAAACCACTTCTTCAAGTGAAATATTATGAAGCAGCCCAGTAAGTGGCAAAGGCATGGAGGATGGGGCTGCAGAGGCTGAATTCGAGTTTTAGAACCCCGGAGAGCCTGCCTGTCCAGATTCTTTGTCCTCGTCTTATTGGCTCACAACCATGCATCTCAGTAGAAACTGGGGCTAGAGGGGCTCAGGTTCTCCTCTTGCTGCCTCTGATGGAGAAGACACAGCCACCTTGGTCTAGGCCCTTTTTGCCTTCCCCCTCCCTATGCCTGGCTTAGTCATCAGGGAACATGTTCCTGGTCTTTGACTCTGCTATGTGAACCTTGGGGTTCTGTTTCGTAATGTGTGGGTTTGTGGATTGGCCTATACAGATGTCATATCAGGAGCAAGAACTTCCTTCTCTTTCCTAAGGGAATATAAGGCATCTTTTTGTGACGTTTCAATTATCTTATTATCACCGAGAAGGCACAGAGATTCTGGTGTCAGATAGCACAGGCCCTAGGGTCTAGCTCTTTAACTTAACAAGTTGAAAAATAGCCTCCGTGTGTGTTAGTCTTCTCATCCTTAAAATGGGGCTAAGCATGGTGGCTGCTGCTTCGGACTGCCCTGATAGTTAAATTAGTGCATCATGGAGAGGACTAAGAACACTACTGGGCACATAAGAAGTGTGCGATACATGCTAGCTATTGTCATGCATCAAGAAGTCATACAGGTCTTAGTCTCAGTAAGTCAATGTGACATGGTAGACACACACACACACACACACACACACACCTGTTGATCTGAGAGGCTGCACTGATCACAAGCATTGTATTAAAAATGTTTCCTTTCCAGGGCAACCATACTTGAGTATTTAGGGTAGTATCTGCTGCCAACCTTTACAATGGTCGATGAGAAATTATCGTGTATCTACGGGGTCCATGAGATAGTGTAGCATGGAATGATGAGCTGGCTTCAGAACAGGGGGAGTGAGAAATGTTTCAAACAGGATGATTGAACTGGGGAGGAGGATAGATACTCAGTGGGGGCCATAATGGTGGAATTGGAACCAATATGTGAAGACTAGAAGGAAGGATGGAAATATTTATTTAGTACCTATGATGCTAGGCATGTGCCTTTACATATGTCATCTAATTTTTATAATCTCATAAAATTAGAATTATTGTCCTCATTTTTATATGTAAGGGGAGCTGAAGTTCAGGAGTGTCACCTGTTCAAGTCAATTGGAAAAGCTAGAATTTTAACCTAGGTCCCTCGGATGGCAAATTCCAAGTTATTTCTGCTGCATCCATTCGATGAGTTGGAGCTGTCCAACAGGCGCCTGAGGCAGGCGCTGGCTGCCCGGAAGTCCCAAGTGTCGAGAGAGCCATGAGTGGCTTTCTCCTCTCTTGACTTGAGTCCTCAGTGCGTGACACAAGACATTTCCATCTCAATTTTCTTTTAAGTTGCATTTCATCTTCCATACTGATTTTCTTTTTCACATCTGAGGTCTTCATTTTCAGGAAATCTGTTAAGTTGCCATTGAGTTTCATTCAGACATCTGTATTAAATTTCATTGGAGGACAAATTTCAAGATAGAGCAGTTCCTAGGGCTTTTACCCTTTTAGACATTGACGTCACAGATGAAAATGAAACATTTAAAAATGTCTTTGACCAATATAATAACCATATTATATTGGTGGAAATCCTCCAGGCCTCCTAGCAGTGGAAATAAAGACTGCAAAAGAAGCCCAGGGTTAAACAAGCTTTTGGAAGTGGCCTCTTGGTTTGCTTCTTTTTGCTGGAATCCACACAGCGCCGGAAAACCAGGGGCTTCTCCCCTTGCTTAGACTGAAGTTTTCTCATCTGTATGATGATGAAGTTGAACTCGAGATCCTTGAAAAGTCATCCCCATACTGGTATTTTGTGATCTGAGGATTAAACTAAAATGAATTTCCTATACTTTTTCTTCCTCCTTCCCTTCCTTCCTTCCTTCCTTCCTTCCTTCTTACCCTTCTTTCTTTTATTTATTTGTGTGGTAACTTGCTTGATACATGAAGCTTTAGTTTAAATTCAAAAGCCTTGATTTTGTTTTTTTTAAAAGATAACCTTGAAGTGTGTAGTTCCTAAAACAAGCTGGCACTCTACAAAGAAAAGAAATGATTCTCATTTAAGCAAAACAGCGAAGTTACAGATTGCAGCCATCATCACTAATTAGCTTGCCCAGATGGAGGGCTGCCCCACCCCAAAGTGAGAGCTGGACAGCTTCCTGCAGAAAACTGGGACATAAATACCTTCCTTCGCTCTCTCTACAATAACCATACCATATTGCCTCTCTGGTAAGAGATGTACAATTGGTCCATTTTAGAATTGGAGCAAAAGAGACTTGTTTTATAATTAGTTTTAATAGAATTTTCTAGGCATAAAGATAATAAATACTATTGTAGGATATTTAGGTAATGTAAAAGACACAAATAAGAAATTCCATACAGTTCTGCTATCCAGCTGTAATTGCTGTTAAGATATGGCTATATCTCCTTCCACTCTTGCTTTGATACATGTATATAAAATACAAGTTTACACTGTACATAATGTTTTGCAAGCTTTTTTACTTAACATTTATCATAAACATTTGTATGTCATTAATATTCTTCCACCATATAATTTATAAATGATCGATAGTATTCTATTATTTGGATTTCTTACTTTAACCTCTAATTTTTGACACAAGTTGTTTTTCATTTTTTACTGTTCTAAGCAATGTTGTAATGATCATCCCTATAGATAAATCTCAGTACATGCCTGCAATTATTTTCTTGAGATAAAATCTTAGTTGTAAAGTTGCTGAGGCAGAAGATAGACAATTTCTAAGGCCAAATCTCTTGCAAAAATGAGGAATGCTTTGCATTCTCATGGCTTATGTATGTGGAAATTTTCCTTATGCCCTGGCCAACACTATATATTACTGTTTTTAAAAATTTGCCAATGTGCTCAGTAAAGCTTTATATATGTATATATATGTATTTCATATACATGAAGTATATATATTATTAACTATATATGAATAAATGAAATATATATTTTAAAGTCTCTTTACTCATTTAGGTAGGAATTTTTTGTATACTTCTTAGCTTTTATAAATCTACCGTAAATTGCCTCTTCCTATCCTTTTATCTCCTTATATACTACGGCTGATGCTCCTACATTATATAATTGAAAATATCATCTCCCAATTTATTTGCCTTTTAATTTTATCTATTATGGACTTAGCATAATATTTCAGAGCACTCACCCTATATTCAGCCTGCCTGGGTGCAAATCTGGAGCCCAGCCCTTCTGGCTAAATGGCCTTGAGTGCCTTCCTCATGACTCGGTTTACTTACCTGTAAAATGGAGATAATAATGGTGTGTACTTCCTATGGTTGTGAGAATTAAATGTGAAGACACTCGAAAAGTGCTTGGCACAATGTCTGGAAAGTCTTGAGTACTCAATAATTATGAGAAAAATATCGTCATTAGCTATATTTATGTTACTGGCTAGTCGGGAGGGTACAAAATGGGACAGAAGCGTCACGTTCTGACCTACTTGGGCTTACACCGAGGTTGGAAATCATGAGTGGGTAGGAGGATGGGTGTGTGTTCCCAGCCAGCTCTGCAAGTTGTGCTCCTATCCTTCTTGGCCTTAAGGCCGAGTCAAAGACAAGCTGAGCACACGTTACGACAAAGGCAGCTGATGGAGAAGAGTTCAGACAGGCTGTGAGGTGGGGTCCTGGACCAGCAGATGCATCTGTTAGTCTTTTGACTTCTCTGTGCTGCCAATTGTTGAAGCTTAATCAGTTTGCATGTTTTATGATGAAAGATGTTGGCCTTGAGTGGAGAGGCAGTTGGCCAAGATTTGGAAATTATTATGACAGTTAAAAGAGGAAAGTGGATTAGCAATAATACAATAAGTGATCTAAACAGTAGGCCTGGCCAATCAGAGTCACTGATGCAGAGCTATCACGTCAAAGATGGGCCAATTCTGTAAATGAGGGAATTAGCACAACTCAGAAGGTGTTGCATAGAGTGACATATGTGTTTCAGAAGCATTTTAAAGTTCCCAAAGATGATAATGATACATCAGTCGAAACGCTTTTAAAAAGCCATAAAGTCTGAATGGCTTTAATCAGGGTTAGGGATGAGATCACAAAAATGGTCAGAATGGCTGAATTGTTAGGGAGAGTAAAAGGCTAATTTATTCCTACAAATGCCTGTTGATATTTGAAACTTGATTTAATATCAATGGTCCCTTATTTTTAGATAGCATCAGTATCTGAATTGCTCAGGGTCATAGTAATGCCAGTTTATGCTTCCATTCTATGCAAGAAGACAGCTAAATTCTTGTTTCTTAGATGCAGCAGGAAGAATGCAGAGAGATTATGTAATTTAGAGTTAGATAATGAATGCATCCATGGTGTCATTAGCAAGAGAACCTACAGTCTTGTTTCAGAGAATTCAGTACTTAGCAGGTATGTTGGCTAACATTCTAACAACATAACCAAACTAGTGTAACATTTTTTTTTAAGAAATACATTTATTAATAGAGTTTTGCCAATAAAGATGTGCATATTTCCTACAATATGCAAGACACAGTTCACACAAAGAATGAGTTTTTCAGCTAGTTGTAAGGTAGATGCTATGTGGCTGCAAAAAATCCAAACTAGCTGATTTTAAAACTGTGAATTAAAAAGAGTTAATATCCTTAACATCAAAAGAGCTCTTCTATATCGGTTAAAAACACCAGTTTTCCAATTAAATATGGACTGAGAATATGAACAGGCAAGTCATAAATGAAGCAATATAAATGAACATTGTTGTATGAAAAGATGAAGTCTCATTAATAATAAAATAAATTTAATTTAAAATAAATTCCTTTTTTACCTATCAAAATTGACATCTTTAAAATGATACATCTACCTTTTGGCAAAATTGTGATAAAAATAATGTAAATTGTGGAAATGTCGTGCATTTAAAGAGAGCAACGTAGTAATGTGTATCAAAAATCTTAAAATATTTCTCTTTTAATTCAGTATTTCCATTTCTTGGAATCTATGCTAGTGTCTTAGTTTAGGTTCACACGGAAGCAATCTCAGAGACAAAATTCAAATGTTAGTAATTTATAAGACAGCCAGTAAAGGATGTGTTAGCCACAGTGGGTTTTTGAGCTTAATCTCATGGGGAAACTCTTGGAAATGGTATAAATTTAAGCCTCAGAGGGCCAGCTGCGTGGCGTAGTGATTAGGTTCTTGGGTTTGGATCCTGGGTGTGGACCTACACACTGCTAATCAAACCATACTGTAGTGGCATCCCATATACAAATAGAGGAAGATTGGCACAGGTGTTAGCTCAGGGCCAATCTTCCTCAACAATAGCAACGAAGAATTTATGCCTCAGAATTATCTCACCTGAGGGGAGAGGTGGCTGGGGTATTTATATACCAACTCTCCAGAGTCATTGGTTGAGAGCTGCTTCTGGCAGTGTTAGTCCCCTGCACTTCCGGCCTGCCGTGGCCTTGGGCTGAATGCCTTCTTCAGGCATAAAGATGCTGATAGTGACAGCTGGAAACAGGTTATGTTCCTCAAGATATCGACAAGCCAATGACAGTGTCTGCTATATTAAGAAAACAATCAAATGAATTGCAAATACTTATGTACAAATCTATTTACTATTACATGTGTTATATTTTAGAAACAAGTAAAACACCAAACATTTGGGGATCGGCTACAGAAGTCGTAATGGTGTATACAATAATATACAATTTGTAAATAATACTTAATCACAAGAAACTATGTGGTAGACTCCTTGCTGACATGACAGTGTTTTACCTGGGAAGTGAGCAGGCTAAAAGATGGCGTGTGTAGTGTGATTAGATTTTAGTTTGAAAAAAAATCTATCATTGAGAAAGAGATTTGGAAGGACAGAAGCAAGCTGTTAACAGTGACTCCCTCCAGGTGGTGTGGCCATGATGCCCTTTTTTCTCCTTCTTCTTCTCCCCTGTTGTTTTTCTTTTTTAATTTTCTTCTGTAAGCACGTATTGCTTCTGCAATAATGAAAGAGTCATTTGCTGATTTAAAAATGAGTCACCAATAAGTTAAAAATAAAATGATTAAAAACCCTTCAGTAAGTCTAGAAAATTAATTTTTAAAGGAATTAATTACTGTTTAATTTTTTGAACTCAGTCAAGATTATTTCTACAAACAAACAGTTTTTCCCTTGTAGTTTGACTGGTCATGCCTGTCAGTGAGCAGATGTGGTATATGAAAACTGGCTGGATTTCATCTTGTGTGCTTCAAAATCAGCATTACTTATTCATTTTATTATGTTGGTAATACAGAACTTGAATTCTAATTATAAGTGTTCAAATTCAGACATAGAGAATTTCATTAAAAAACCCACTGTACTTTAACAAGGAATAACTAAGAATAAAAAATAACATTGAGAAATGAAAATCCCTTAATGTAGCTCAAAAGACAGATATGCTGGACTGTAAAATTCTTTCCTGAAAGGAATTTAGACCTGTCTACTTTGAGGTTCTGATAAGTACAAGACATCTTTAGAACTAAGATTAGCTAAGAGAAAATTTTTCGTTTTTCACAGCCTGAGAATGCTAGTCGTGGAATGCTAACATAAATCTAATTAAATGTCAAATAAATCAATCGTCTAGCATAGTGCTTTATACACAGTAGTCCTCAAAGACAGTTATCCAGTGTCCATATGCCAAACTAATACTAAGTTTGGCAAAAAAATCTGCCATAAATGTGGTTTACTGATTTATTAGATGGTTCATGTTAGTCAAAATTTCCAGTTCTTTTTTGCATAAAGATTTTTTCCCCCCAGAAAGAGAGTGGGTGATCGTTGTTCTAATCTCTTTTTAAGAGCTCATCAATAATGCACCAGATCAAAATTTAGAACAGGCTGTGTAACGACTGGCACATGGGGGATGAAGAAGATTAATTTGATACAAGAGAACAACCAGACAACTTCCCCTCAGTGATCCTTCGACTTCTGTGAGGGGAGGAGTGAGGAGGGGCTGGGGAGAGATGAGGAGCAGATTTTTGAAACCTGTCCTAATTTGCTAACCATGTACAGAGCAAATAGATGTAATTACAATGCGCATTTCCCATCTTCCTCCATCTTGATAGGCAATCAGTTGTTATATCATATGATTCTAGCTCTTCAGTTTTACTAAAACTTATTCCTTCCCCTCTATTTTGGCCAACTTTCTCAGGTTCAGATTCTCCTTATCTCTCTGTGGTTTATTCCATTCGGCCCTACTTTTTTTCTGTCCCCAGTCTTTCCCTAATTCAAATCTTCTTTTTTTTTTTTTAAAGATTTTATTTTTTCCTTTTTCTCCCCAAAGCCCCCCGGTACATAGTTGTATATTCTTCGTTGTAAGTCCTTCTAGTTGTGGCATGTGGGACGCTGCCTCAGCGTGGTTTGATGAGCAGTGCCATGTCCGCGCCCAGGATTCGAACCAACGAAACACTGGGCCGCCTGCAGCGGAGCGCGCGAACTTAACCACTAGGCCACGGGGCCAGCCCCAAAATCTTCTTTTTTTTTAAAATGTATATATGTGTATATCATTGCTAAATTAATCTCCAAAAGCACATTTCTCATCTTCATTCTATTATTGGGTAACACTTTACATTCCATTCTATATTGAGAGTGTTTGCAGTCGTTGTGTTCACCTTACCTTTCACAGATCGAGTCTGAACTTAGGGATTTTGGGGTTCAGAATAGTAAGCCTGGAGGCAGGATGCTTGTAGTGCAAAACTCCGTATGAAAGAATGGCCCACTGTCCATTGGGCAGTCCTTAGAGAGCCAATCAAGTGAGGGGAGACCCTTGAGGAGAAGTACCACTGTGTTTGACTTCGAGCTTAACAGTATGACCGTGCTAATCCCAGGCAGCCTCAGGTACTCGTAACAGACTAGGAATAAGAATCGTGGGCTTTACTACCAATCTCTTTTCACAACAACCACAAGAGACGGTGAGATGAAATGATCCATTCATTAATTCATTTATCCTTCAAATGTCCACTGAGTGTCTCCTTTTCCAGAAATCCCATTAATACTAAATAGGCTCTTAATAAAGGCTTAGCTGATGGGCTGTAAAGCTTATTCGTCCACGTGCTTCATTTTAAAAGGAGACCAATTAAGTGAACTGATTAAATTCATAGACAAGCACTACAACAATTTTCATTTACAGCGAACATGTAACATTCCTTTAATTCTCCATCACAGGACTGTAATGGCATACGATCACCTTTCCTTCTGGAATCCCCATCCTTCACATTTTAGCTCCTGCCCAATTTACAGATTTGCTTCAAATGTTGTTTTCTTAGGGAAGTCTTTCCTTATTTTCTGAGATTAGATTTAGCCCCCACATGATAGCCTTCATAGCATCCTACTTTCCCTTTCTAGCACTTATCAGAATGTTCAATTACGTGATTAATTCGTAGCTCTCTGACTAGACTAACTACATGAGACCTTCACTTCTGCCCAGTGCTTCACTGAATGTGTGAAACAAGGAGGCTCTCAGTGGACGTTTGTAGGATGAATGAGTCAATGAATGGATCCTTTCATCTTCCAGCCTCTTATGATTCTTATGAAAATAGATTGGCATTAAAACCCGAGATTCTTATTCCCAGTCTGTTACCGGCAACCTCTCCAGGGTCACCACAGTCATATTGTGTAGCTTTCAGTAAAGCATAGAGTCTACAATACTAGTGTTCTGGGTCTTGCCTCAGGTGACCCTGATGTACAGAGGCACTGCACTGTGGATAATAAGCAGTTGGATGTTTCTTTTATATGGATTTTTGTGCTACTGGCATCTTGCTTCCAGCCTTAGTATTCTGAACCCAGAGACCCCTAGTTCAGCCTTGATCTGTGAAGGGTACGGTGAACACAAAGATTGTGAACAATCTCAATATAGAATAGAACGTGAAATGTAACTCAGCAATAGAACGTTACCCAGGGACCCAAAGCAGCCCTCCATAGACTATAAATGAATAAAAAATAACTGGAGGGTAAAAACGCGTGCCAAACTTGTCCAGGAGACATCCGTGCGACATTTGCTACCTTCCTTCCCGTGCCCACTCCCAGCAGTGAGGTTTGCCCCAAGGTTATTTGATAGGCACCCTTTATGAGCCCTCAAAATGCCATCCACATCTCTTTCCATCTTCATCACAGAATCATAGTGCTGTATATTTGTTGAAGAGTGTATGCTTGTGGCTTGCTCAGGCAATGGAAAAAGAATGTAAAATCTTAAGTCGTTTTGGCTGTGATCCTCAGCAAAGACTCTTTCAAGGCCCTGGATACCAGAGCAGTGAGTAATGCAGATGAGGCCCTTACTCTTGGAGCTTACATTACCACTGGGCAAGGAGGAACAATCAATGGGCAAGTAAATCAGTGAATGGCCAGGCTAAGTGCTCAGAGCGCGATATATGCTGTAAGTAAAACCAAACAAGGGCTGTGATGGAGGGTGCCTCTGGCTGGTGCTTGCGGCTTTAGATTGGACCATCAGGAGAGCTTTCTGGGCAGAGCGACATCTGAGCCTCCGTCTTTTCCCCTACAGCAGTAGTTCTCAACCAGCGATGAGTTTGTACCCCCACCCCCAACATTTGACCATATCTGGAGGTATTTTTGGTTGTCACAACTAGGAAGGTGTTTGCTGCTGATATCTAGTGAGGAGGGGCCAGGGATGCTGCTAGACATTCCACAACACACAAGACAACCCTCAACAAAGAATTCTCCATTCCAAAATGCCAATAGTGTCAAAGTTAAGAAACTGTTCTATTCTCATCACAACATCCAGGTTGATTCTTTAAAGTAGTGAATCATATCACATCAACCCTCCTTTGTAAACCCTTCCTGAATCCCAGTGTCTCCCAGACGTCCCCATTGTCCCTCATCTCCCATTTGACTTCCTTTCTCATTTCTCGTTATGCTCCAGTCTCAGGCTTTTGTGCTCGCTGATACCCCTGCCTGGAAGGGTCTTCCTTCAGACATCTGAATGGCTATTTTCTCATCTCTGTGAAATCTTTGCTTACATGCCACCTTTCCAACGATCACAATTGCAACCTTCTGCTTCTGATTGCCTTATGCTGATTTTGCTTCCATAGCGCTTTCATCTTCTAACATGTTGTATAGTTTACTTACATGATTATTGCTTATTGCCTGTCTCTCCCACTGGAAAGGAAGCTCCATAAACTCAGGAGGTTTATGACGGTGTCTGGCACACAGTGGGTCCCTTGTGAATATTTGTTGAATGAATGAAGGAAGGAAAGAACAGACTTGAATGATGAAAGTGTGGCTGCCAAGAAAAGCCCTGGGGGAGGAGTATAGTGGAGACCCTAAAAGTGAATGAGCTGGTGCTTGAAGGACAATCGAGAGACTGGTCCTGGAGGACAGTGAATGAGCAGGAGATGCAACAGAGTCAGAGACGTTGTCAGGGTCAACTCATGTGAGGTCTTAGGGAACACAACAGTGTTGGTGTGTATTTTTTAAAGGAAGAACTTTTGTGTCATGCTTAGGATAGGATTTGTATATATTTTCTATCTGTTTGTTCATTTTATATCCAACTTAGGTCATAAACACAAATAAGCCAAGTGATTGTTTTATCTTTATGTTTTGGACTCAACAGCTTTTCTCTGCACTTGCAATGGAGCCATCATCCACATGGTAAAACCTATGAGCTGCTCAAAGTTCCAAGTATGCCCCGAATATTTTAACGCTGATCCACTTTTTAAATGTCCATCATTGCTTTGTGTTTGAGCCATTGTTTCAGAGGCTGATATTCAAAAGTAAATATGTTGTCTGGAGCATATAACATATAATTCTACTGTTAAAGACTTGACTGTAAGACCCGAAACCATAAAACTCCTAGAAGAAAACACAGGCGGTACATTTGTTGACATTGGTCTTAGCCGTATCTTTTTGAATATGTCTCCTCAGGCAAGGGAAACAAAAGGAAAAATAAACAAACAGGACTACATCAAACTAAAAAGCTTCTGCTCAGCCATGGAAACCATCAGCAAAATGAAAATACAACCTACCAATTGGGAGAAGATATTTGCAAATCATATATCTGATAAAGGATTAATATCCAAAATATATAAAGAACTCATACAATTCAACAATAACAAAACAACCAAATTAAAAGTGAGTAGGGGACATTTTTCCAAAGATATACAGTTAGCCAACAGGCACATGAAAAGATGTTCAACATCACTAATTATTAGGGAAATGTACATGAAAACCACAATGAGATATTGCCTCATGCCTGAAAGAATGCCTATTATTAAAAGTACAAGAAATAACAAGTGTTGGAGAGGCGGCCCAGTGGTGCAGTGGCTAAGTTTGCATGTTCTGCTTCGGTGGCCCGGGGTTCGCCAGTTCAGATCCCGGGTGTGGACATGGCACCTCTTCTCAAGCCATCCTGTGGTAGGTGTCCCACATAGAAAGCAGAGGAAAATGGGTGTCGATGTTAGCTCAGGGCCAGTCTTTCTCAGCAAAGAGAGGATTGGCAGCAGATGTTAGTTCAGGGCTGATCTTCCTCAAAAAAAAAAAAAAAAAAGGAATGAATAAAAAATAAATAAAAAAGAAAAAAAAAGAAATAACAAGTGTTGGACAGGATGTGGAGAAAAGGGAACGCTCATACACTGTTGGTGAGAATGTAAACTGGAGCTGACACTATGGAAAACAGTATGGAGATTCCTTAAAAAAGTAAAAATAGAACTACCGTATGATCCAGGCATTTTACTTCTGGGAATTTATCCAAATAACAGGACAATACTAATTTAAAAAGATATATATACCCGTATGTTCATTGCAGCATTATTCACAATAGCCAAAACTTGGAAACGGCCTAAGTGCCCATCAACAGATGAATGGATAAAAAAGATGTGTTACACACAGACTCACGCCACCCACACACACACTGGAGTACTACTCAGCCATCAAAAAGATGAAATCTTGCCATTTGTGACAACACGGATGGGCCTTGAGAGTATTATGCTAAGTGAAATAAGTCAGATGAAGAAAGTCAAATAGTGTATGATTTTATTCATATGTGGAAACAAAACAACAGCCAGAGCAAAAAAACACATAGATACAGAGAGCAGATTGGTGGGTACCAGAGGGAAAGGGGGTGGGAGAACACAAAAGAGGTACAGGAGGACATGCGCACAAGGACATGTGCATGATGCATGGAAACTAGACTTCTGGTGGTGAACACAATGTAGTCTATACGAAAGTCAAAATATAATCATGTACACCTGAAATTTACATAATGTTACAAACCAATGTGACCTCAGTAAAAAAAGAAAAAAACACACACAAAATGCTACTAATGATTGTTATGCCATTAGCCATTGATTATTCTGAACAAAGACAGAATGAATGAAGGTAGAAGTCTCCTACTGGAAGTACAATGAGGGAGGTTGACAGGCCAGGCAAGTGAAGAAAACTGAAATTTGTTGCTCAACTAGCATGCAAGAAGTAATTTGCTAAGTAGTTGCATATTTGCTCTCATTGAAACATTGAAAAACAATTATTGTTCCATTTCAACAATGAAGAAATTAAGATTCAGAGAGATGAAGTAACTTGCTCGAGTTCATGCAGCTAGTAATAAGCCAAGGTGGCATCTGAATTCAAATGTTTTTGGGTCCAGCACTGTATTAGCCCACTCTGATTGCTATAACAAAATACCATACACTGTGTAGCTTTAAACAACAGGGATTTATTCCCCAGTTCTGGAGGCTGGGAAGTCCAATATCAAGGTGCTGGCCAAGACCCTCTTCCTGGCTAGCAGATGGCCATCTTCTTGCTGTGTCCTCATATGGCAGAGAGAGAGAGAGCGTTGTGTCTCTTCTTATAATGGCACCAATCCCATCATGGGGGCTCCACCCTCATGGTCAAATTACCTCCCAAAGGCTCCCACTCTGCATACCATCACATCGTGGGCTAGGGCAGTAACACAGGAATTTTCGGGGCACACAGATCAGTGCCCAGCAAACGCCAATGCCGTTTCTGTGATATGAAGCTGCCTTCCTACTGGAAAGAAAGAACATGCCTACTCCAGTATCTTGCCAAAAGTAGGCCCTGGAGGACTCGCCTGTGAGTCTAGGCCTAGAGTCATCCCTTTTAATTAAGTCAGTTCTTCAACTCTTTAGTTAATGCTTAGAAAGTTTCCTTAATATACTTCTGTGAAAACAGTTTTGATAAAGAAAGTCTGAATGAGCCCTTTTTTTCTCAGTTCTCTGAGTCAAATGTCGTCCTGATACAACTTTTTTCCTGCCAATTGTAAAGGGAACATCCAAATGGCAAACTCCTGTATCTGGGTGCAGCCTTTGTGTCTGACAATAAAAGCCAAGATTTATGCTGTTGACCCGAGAAATTCAACCAGTGCACCATCATCAAATGCACCAAGGGGCCTTTGTTGTTCAATAAAGACTGTGCTGGTTATGACGTTCAGCCCTTCCACAGAAAGATGCAGATAGAGAATAATTTAGATTCTTCTAAAGCTCCTGATGCAAGAGTCCTGTGAGTCTGATCTATTCCCATAGACGGGCCCATCAATGTAAGTAAGGAACTCAAAGAAATGATTTTTTTTTTAAGAAAATAAGGTCCCCTTTCTACCCAAATCTCCTTGGCAGCTTGGATTTCCCATTAACTTTGTTTTAACTATGAAAAAAGCCTCTTTCTGTTAAGATGTGTGATCAATCATCCTATCAATACATGAAGTGGCTGTTTGCAGTGGAAATATTTTTACCAGAAATCCTTGCAGTTTATGACAGTATAATTTAAAATACATAAACACATATTAGAATAAGTTTAAGGAGACACCCCATCCCCCCAAATTCTATTTTTTTATTTGTCAGGGCATCTGGAATCCGACTGAAAACATTGTTGTCCTGTCTCTGATGTGTTAAGGCACTTTCTAAAAGTTTTTTTTTTTCCTGAAAAATCAATTTATGTTGAATAATGTTCTGACTTCCTCATAAAAAAGTCTAAATTTCTGCAGGCCTTGAATGAGATAATGGTACAGTACCCCACTGTTTATAGTATAAGCACGTACGAGAATGTTGACTTCTTGTCTTGGGAAGATGAGTAGTATAAGCCTTCATATGAGAGAATATATGGCCATTCAGAATTGCTGGAGTTAATGCATTGTTTGAAATAGTCGTCTTTTGTTTTCGTGCCAATTTTAATTGCCTATTTGAGCAGAAATGCACTTTGAGTTATTTTTAGCCCTGTAAATTGGATTTATAATTCAGTGGATTTACTTTTCACCAATACAAATAACAAGTCTGCTATATTTGCAGCAAGTAGAGGATGCAACACTCTATTTTTAACCCCATTGGTTCATCAAAATGATGCATGGCCTTGGTTTAAGAAGCAACTAGTCGATTAAACACAGTTTGTGAAAACCCACTGCACCTCTAAAAGAAATCACCACAATCCAGCACTTGTACAATTCCAACTTGATAAATTCATACCTTATTGCTAAATCGGGGAGGAGTCAAATACCTTCTTTGGAGAATGGCTGTTGTCATGTGGCTAATCTCTGTATTTCTTCGCATGATAAAGACTGCCACTCATGGGGATGTCACAGTTTATGCCTGTCAGATAGGTTTAGACAGTTGTGGGTTGCAGTTAAAGATTGTCACTCTGCAGGATGTTTTTCAGTACTTCATTTATATAATTCTCTTTTATTAAAGAAAAGAAGAAGAAAATGACTTGTCAGAGCAGATTCTCCCCCAGCTGCTCCAATGCAACATTTATGCTTCAAAGAACTATATTTGTTTAGAAAATAAAGACATATCTATCAGACTTTGGAATCTGAGAAGTTGCCATGAGCCGTGAGCATGAATCAGTAACACAGTTGAGTGGCTAGACCATCACTGTGTCATCGGAAATGGATGGACTTGATCACAACACATATGGAGCAAATACCAAAAGACTGATATGGGAAAATTGCTCTTCTGGAATGGTGGCATGAGGAACTCCATGGACCTACTCTCTAGTGAAAAAAACCATAACTAGTGAAAGTTATTTCACAAACAACCATTTACTCAAGAAAATTTTTGTAAGGACAGTAAGAGTCTGTGGCACTTGAGCCATGACACGCTTCCTGTCACACCATCTCCCAGCTCAACATGCTGGAAGCTTCCTTGTAAACAGATGCGGCCAAGGAAATGGGACGCCCTCTCCCTCCAGCTTCCAGCCGAGGGTTATGATATCTCTTCTAGAGGAGCAGGTCACCAGCATTCCTCATCCTTCTCAGCTCTGTGTGGCAGAGACTATAGTCCAGGCAAGAGCAGCTGAGAGGCTGGAGGCGCCTTCCTTCTGCCCACTTCCCACTCAGAGGGCAGAGTTCTTCCTCACGTGGGGTAGGCTGAGAATACTAGAGCCCTGATCACCCCCACCCCAGCTTGCTCGGAGGGCAGAGGCTCCACACTAGGAGAGGCAATCTGAAAAGACCAGAAACTACTTCCTTTACCCAAAACTCTGCTAGTAAAGCAGGGAGTGTCACTTTAGGAGAAGCTGGCCACTGTCCCTGTCTTCAGCTCCAGAGCAGTGGCTCAGAGATTTTGCCCAGGTGGAGACAAAGACCATAAGAACAGATTGCTCTAAAGCAATTCCTGAAAGGAATTGACTTTATTTGGAACAAATTTAGGGGAAGTGTAAGCCTAAGGCTGCTCTAGAAATCAATGGAGGTCTTGATGGTAAGCAGCTAAGAGGAGGTGGGTAGTTTTGTAACAGCAACAAGCTAAGCCATGGGCTAGCTAGTTACCAGAGAGAACTGAGAAGAAGACACAGCTAAGAAGAGCCTTCCTGGTTCAAAACAAACCTCAAATACTGGCCTCAAAAATTACCCCTGAAAAGAGCTCCAGATTTAATTAGCTCGGACTGTGGAGCAAGTTGTGCCCAGGGCATTGTTGAAAGCAATCCGGTAATCATTTGGCGATTGGCAGGGCCTCACAGCTAGATGTGATACCAGTGGAGGCAGACAGCTTCACGGAAAGATCAGGAAAAGAGACAGTCGAAGAGAACCCTGATAAAATCACTGATATCCCGGGGCACTGTACTCATGCCCAAGGCTGCGCCCTCTGAGGAGTGGCATCACAGCCTTCACACTGTGGGGAAAATAGACTTCGCTCACTTCACGAAAATAGTCCAGTCAACTCTCTAAATAAGTAAGTAAGCAAATAACAAATGCTGGAAGTGTGTCTGTTTGTGGGTGGGTGTGTGTATTCAGTTTTTGCAATATATTACCTAAAATGTCCAACTTTTAACCGAAGATTATGAGACATGCAAAGAAACAAGAAGTAAGAACCAAAGGAAACAAAAAGTAGAATGGCAGATGTAATTCCAAGTATATCAACAATAATGTTAAATGTGAATGGACTGAACAATCCAGTCAGAAGGCGGAGACTGTCAGTGGTTAAAAAAAGATCCAATATGTGCTGTCTACAGGACACAGACTTTTTATTCAAAGATACAAATAGACTGAAATTAAAAGGATGTAAAAAGATATATCGTGCAAATTAGCAAGCATGAGAAAGCTGGAGTTATCATATTAGAATCAGACAAGATAGACTTTAAAACAAAAATGTCCCCAAAGATAAAGAGGGATATTTTACAATACTTTAAATCTATATTTTCTATCCATCTATCAGGAGGATATATAATTGTAGACATCTGTGCACTTAACAACAGAGCTCCAAAATACATGAAGTAAAAATTGACAGAATTGAAGGGAGAAATGATGAGGACACATACGTATATATAATTCAAAAGAGCTCGTCACAATAACTACAATAATAACAGTTGGAGACTTCATTGCCCCTCTTTCAATAACGATGGAAGAACTAGACAGAAGATAGGCAAGGAATCGGAGAACTCGAACAATACTACGCAGAAGCTTGTTCCATAGTTTCGGTCATTGAAGTTGTCTGGCACGGGCGTAAGATCCGTGGAAGAGAATTGATGGTCGGCAGTAGACCCTCATGTTTATAGTCAATTGCTTTTTGACAATGGCGCCAAGATGTTTCGATGGTGATAGACTAGTCGCTTCAACAAATGGTGCTGGGACAGTTGGATGCCACAAACAAGAAATGAAGTTGGACCCTGTCCTCAAGCCATACAAAAAATTCACTCAAAATAGAGGATAGACTTAAATGTCAAAGCTAAAACTATAATCTCGTAGAGGAAATTATGGAAGGAAAGCTTGGGTTGGGTAAAGCTTTCTTAGGTATGACACCAAAAGCATGAGACAAAAGAAAAAACACAGATAAATTATACTTCATCCAAATTGAAAATTTTTGTATTTCAAAGTATATCATCAAGTAATTGAAAAGACAACTCACAGAATGAGAAAAAGTATTTAGAAATCATATGCCTGATAAAGGGAATGTATGTAGAACATATAAAGAAATATTACATCTCAGTAGTAAAAGGACAGTCCAGTTACAAATGAACAAGGAATCGGAATGAACTTTTGTTCAAAGAAGATATACAAGTGGCCAATGAGAACATGAAAAGATGCTCAACATCATTAATCATCAGGGAAATTCTTTTTTTGTGTGTGTGTCTCTGAAATCTCTTTTGTTCTATAACAGCACACACACACACATTTCTTTTTCTTTTCCTGCTACAGATTTGTTGGAGAAACTGGGTCCCTTGTCCTGTAGAATATTGGCATCCTGGATTGGGCTGATTGCTTCCTTACGGTTTCAATTAGCTTGTTCCTTCCTTCCCCATGTTTCCTGTCAACTAACAGTAGGCTCTAGAGGCCTAATTGGATTCAAAGTCTCTTTGTTGTCAAGACTACTTGGTGGGTGGTGCTGTGTGCTTCCTCCTGCGTCACAGCATGAGCACACACGTCTGGCCATCCCGGTTTTAATGCCACTGGGGTTGATCAGTAGGAGCAGTGTTAATAGACTGAACCATCCATTCCAAAGGCCCCATCAGCTTTTTTTTTCCCCAATAATTTTTTATTTTTTATTTTTTATTTATTTTTTTTATTGAGTTATTGATAGGTTACAATCTTGTGAAATTTCAGTTGTACATTAATGTTTGTCAGTCATGTTGTAGGTGCACCACTTCACCCTTTGTGCTCACCCCCCACCCCACCTTTCCCCTGGTATCCACTAAACTGTTCTTGGTCCATAGTTTTAAATTCCTCATATGAGTGGAGTCATACACAGATTATCTTTCTCTCGCTGGCTTATTTCACTTAACATAATTCTCTCAAGGTCCATCCATGTTATTGCAAATGGAATGATTTTGTTCTGTTTTGCAGCTGAGTAGTATTCCATTGTATATATGTACCACATCTTCTTTATCCATTCGTCTGTTGATGGACACTTAGGTTGCTTCCACGTCTTGGCTATTGTAAACAGTGCTGCAATAAACATTGGGGTGCACAGGACTTTTGGGATTGCTGACTTCAGGCTCTTTGGATAAATACCCAGTAGTGGGATGGCTGGATCGTATGGTAGTTCTATTTTTAGTTTTTTGAGGAATCTCCACACTGTTTTCCATAGTGGCTGCACCAGTTTGCATTCCCACCAGCAGTGTATGAGGGTTCCTTTTTCTCTGCAACCTCTCCAACATTTGTTGCTATTAGTTTTAGATATTTTTGTCATTCTAACGGGTGTAAGGTGATATCTTAGTGTAGTTTTGATTTGCACTTCCCTGATGATCAGCGATGATGAGCATCTTTTCATGTGCCTATTGGCCATCAGTATATCTTCTCTGGAGAAATGTCTGTTCATGTCTCCATCCCATTTTATGATTGGGTTGTTTGATGTTTTGACGTTGAGTTGCGAGAGTTCTTTATATATTATGGATATTAAGCATTTGTCAGATATATGACTTGCAAATATTTTTTCCCAGTTAGTGGGTTGTTTTTTTGTTTCAATCCTGTTTTCATTTGCCTTGAAGAAGCTCTTTAATCTGATGAAGTCCCATTTGTTTATTCTTTCTATTGTTTCCCTTCTCTGAGAAGGCATGGTGTCTGAAAAGATCCTTTTAATACTGATGTCAAAGAGTGTACTGCCTACGTTTTCTTCCAGAAGCCTTATGGTTTCACGTCTCACCTTTAGGTCTTTAATCCATTTTGAGTTTATTTTGGTGAATGGTGAAAAAGAATGGTCAATTTTCATTCTTTTACATGTGGCTTTCCAGTTTTCCCAGCACCATTTGTTGAAAAGACTTTCTTTTCTCCATTGTATGCCCTCAGCTCCTTTGTCAAAGATAAGCTGTCCATAGATATGTGGTTTTATTTCTGGGCTTTCAATTCTGTTCCATTGATCTGTGCACCTGTTTTTGTACCAGTACCATGCTGTTTTGATTACTGTAGCTTTGTAGTATGTTTTGAAGTCAGGGATTGTGATGCCTCCCGTTTTGTTCTTTTTTCTTGGGATTGCTTTAGAAATTCTGGGTCTTTTATTGCCCCATATGAATTTTAGGATTCTTTGTTCTAATTCTGTTAAGAATGTCATTGGGATTCTGATTGGGATGGCGTTGAATCTGTAGATTGCTTTAGGTAGAATGGACATTTTAACTATGTTTATTCTTCCAATCCATGTACATGGAATGTCTTTCCATCTCCTTATGTTGTCATCCAATTCTCTCAGAAAGGCCTTGTAATTTTCATTATATAGGTCCTTCACTTCCTTAGTTAAATTTACACCAAGGTATTTTATTCTTTTTGTTGCGATTGTGAATGGTATTGTATTCTTGAGTTCTTTTTCTGTTGGTTCATTACTGGAGTATAGAAATGCTACTGATTTATGCAAATTGATTTTATACCCTGCAACTTTGCTGTAGTTGTTGATTACTTCTAACTGTTTTCCAATGGATTCTTTGGGGTTGTCTATATATAAGATCATGTCGCCTGCAAACAGCGAGAGTTTCACTTCTTCCCTCCCTATTTGGATTCCTTTTATTCCTTTTTCTTGCCTGATTGCTCTGGCCAGGACCTCCAGTACTATGTTAAATAAGAGTGGTGATAGAGGGCATCCTTGTCTCGTTCCTGTTTTCAGGGGGATGGGGTTCAGTTTTTGCCCATTGAGTATGATGTTGGCTATGGGTTTGTCGTATATGGCCTTTATTATGTTGAGGTAGTTTCCTTCTATGCCCATTTTGTTCAGAGTTTTTATCATAAATGGCTGTTGGATCTTGTCAAATGCCTTCTCTGCATCTATTGAGATGATCATGTGGTTTTTATTCCTCAGTTTGTTGATGTGGTGTATCATGTTGATTGATTTGCGGATGTTGAACCATCCCTGTGTCCCTGGTATGAATCCCACCTGATCCTGATGTATGATTCTTTTGATGAATTGCCGAATTCTGGTTGCCAAAATTTTGTTTAGAATTTCTGCATCTATGTTCATCAGTGATATTGGCCTGTAGTTCTCTTTTTTTGTGGTGTCCTTGTCAGATTTTGGTATCAGCATGATGTTGGCCTCATGGAATGTGTGAGGAAGTGTCCCATCTTCCCTAATTTTTTGGAATAGCTTGAAAAGGATAGGTATTAAATCCTCTCTGAAAGTTTGGTAGAATTCCCCAGGAAACCCATCTGGTCCTGGGGTTTTATTCTTTGGGATGTTTTTGATTGCTGTTTCAATCTCTTTCCTTGTGATTGGTCTGTTCAAATTGTCTGCCTCTTCTTGAGTGAGCTTTGGGAGATTGTAGGAGTCCAAGAATTTATCCATTTCCTCTAGGTCATCCATTCTGTTGGCATATAGTTTTTTGTAGCATTCTCTTATAATCTGTTGTATTTCTCCAGAGTCTGTTGTTATTTCTCCTCGCTCATTTCTGATTTTGTTTATTTGAGCTTTCTCCCTTTTTTTCTTTGTAAGTCTGGCTAGTGCTTTGTCAATTTTATCTTCTCAAAAAACCAGCTCTTTGTCTCATTGATCCTTTCTACTGACTTTTTCGTTTCAATAGTATTTATTTCTGCTCTGATTTTTATTATTTCTCTCCTTCTGCTGACTTTTGGCTTCATTTGTTCTTTTTTCTCTAGTTCAGTTAGGTGTGCTTTAAGGTTGCTTATTTGGGATTTTTCTTGTTGTTAAGATGTGCCTGTATTGCGATGAATTTTCCTCTTAATACAGCTTTTGCTGTATCCCATATGAGTTGGTATGGCATGCTATCATTTTCATTTGTTTCCAGGTATTTTTTTATTTCTTCTTTAATTTCTTCAATATCCATTGCTTGTTCAGTAGTGTGTTGTTTAGTCTCCACATCTTTGTGCCTTTCTCAGCTTTTTACTTGTAATTAATTTCTACCCTTATAGCACTATGATCTGAGAAGATGCTTGTTATTATTTCAATTTTTTTAAATTTGTAGAGGCTTGCCTTGTTTCCCAACATATGGTCTATCCTAGAGATTGTTCCATGTGCACTTGAGAAGAATGTGTATTCAGCTCTTTCAGGATGGAGTGATCTATATATGTCTATTAAGTCCAATTGTTTTAGTTTTTCATTCAGCTCCACTATTTCCTTGTTGATTTTCTGTCTGGATGATCTGTCCATTGATGTGAGTGGGGTGTTGAGGTCCCCTACTATTATTGTGTTGTTTTTAACATCTTCCTTTAGGTCTGTTAATAGTTGCTTTATGAATGTTGGTGCTCCTGTGTTGGGTGCATAGATATTTATAAGCGTTATTTCTTCTTGATGAAGTGTCCCTTTGATCATTATATATTGTCCCTCTGTGTCTCTCTTTACCTGTCTTATCTTGAAATCCACTTGGTCTGATATGAGAATTGCAACACCTGCCTTTTTTTCCTTGCCATCTGCTTGAAGTATTGTCCTCCACCCCTTCACCCTGAGTCTGTGTTTGTCCTTGGGGCTGAGGTGTGTTTCCTGGAGGCAACAAATTGTTGGATCGTGTTCTTTAATCCATTTTGCCACTCTGCGTCTTTTTATTGGCGAGTTCAATCCGTTCACATTGAGAGTGATTATTGATGCATGTGGACTTAATGCTGTCAATCTGTCGCTCATTATCTTGTTTTCCTGTGTGCTTTAGACTACCCATTTAATACTGCAATTTCTTATGCTGGGTTTCTTAGATTTTTCCTTATCTATGATTTGTGACTCTGTTCTGTACTTTATTTTAGTGTCTACCTGGAAGTTTGTATTTAGAATCTCGTGTATAATATAGTCTATTCTCTGGTGGTCTCTTACCTACTTGACCAATACTGATTTAGACCCTTTGCTCTTCCCCTCCTAAATAATTATTTTCATTTTTTATTCCAACTCGTCTTATTAATTTGTAGTTAGAGTGCTAAGATCGTCCTTGTTTTGGTAGTTTCCTTACTTTTACCCTAATGCTATAGTTGAATATTTTCTATCCTGTTCTGGTTCTATCCATCGGTCTCCCTAGTCTGTGGATTGTGTCCCCTTTCTCCCTTTTTTATTTTTTCAAGTATGAGAGCCTTCTTGAGGATTTCTTGTAACGGAGGGCTTTTAGTTACAAATTCCCTTAACTTTTGTTTGTCCATCAGGGAAATTCTAATCAAAAGCACAATGAGATGTCACTTGACACCCACTGGGGTGACTATAACATAAAGATGGATAATAGCAAATATTGCTGAGGATGTGGAGAAACTGGAACACTTGCACACTCCTGGTCAGAATGTAAAATGGTGTAGCCACTTTGGAAATCAGTCTAACCATTCCTTAAATGGTTAAATACAGAGTTACCATATGACATAGCAATTTTATAATATGGTAGATGTATGAAAACAAATTTTTATGGCAACGTTATTCATAATAGCTAACATTGGAAGCAGCTTACTTATCCAATGGGTGAATGGATGAGTAAGCTATGGTATATAGATACACAAGTATTATTCAATGATGAAAAGAATGAATGATACAACACAGATGAACCTTGAAAATAGTATACTAAGTGGAAGAAGTCAGTGGCAAAAGACCACATATTGTATGATGCTGTTTATATAAAATGTCTAGAATAATCAAATATACAGAGACAAAAAGTAGGTAAGTGTTTACCTAGGCCTGAGGGGATTTGAAGGGATGGCAATGACCCCTAATGTGTACAGAGTTTCTTTTCCAAAGTTATGAAAATGTAAAATTGATTGTACTTATGGTTGCACAACTCTGAATATTCTGAAAACTATTGAATACTTTAAATGGGTGAATTGGAATGTGCATGGAATATACAGAGCCAAGGGGAAGGAGAAGAGATGTCAATGCCGAAGGGATGTGTTATTTCTATCAATGGAAAGAAAGGAAAATTGTACTTGTTGATAATGCTCTAATGCTTGGAAGTTTCCTGTATATAGATTTCCTTCCCTTTAGCTTCATATGTTCTCTGAAAGCCACCATACTATATGAAATTTCTGTAAATAATTATAGACAACTCAGAAACAATATACAAATAATAGAAACTCTGCTAGCATTGTCCTTGAGAATACAATATATCTTTTATACACAGTGAACAACACTTGGCAAAATCGTCTGAAATTGAAAATTAGATCATGTAACAATTTATTTTTAAAAAAACTCATTCACAAACTTGTTTTTGTTTGTGCCCTATTCTTATAATACTATTGAGGCAATGCAAAGAGGCTGGCAAATTTTGATTTGCAAGAACGTAGGGCAATTCCTTAGTTCATCAGACCGTTTTTAAAGCTGTCACTTGCAAAGAAGACTGTCAAGCAAAATAAATGGAAGGAATGACTTTTGCATTAATATACCCTATAATGTCACAAGGAAAATAAAAGCACTGTTTGATTATAAAGTCTCTGGCCTAGTTCATTTTAGAGCAGATACCTAGCTTTAACATAGCTCTAATATTGTTGGCTTCTCTTTCTTCCTGGTCCTCTTTGAATACAGGGAACAGCAGTGTAATATTTCCTGCCTGTCTTCCTAATGTAGAGCAGATAGCGTTTAAATTCAGTCAGCAGGATGATTTCACATTGGTGGCATAAGTGGTCCATTCTTCATGTTTCCATTTTTTGACATCGAAGATTGAAGAGTGAAGACGTTGAGTATTGTGTTAGAGTCAAATGAAAATGTAGTGCTCACGGTGATAGAGCTAAAATGGGGAATTTGATATCAATTATTTTGCAGAACATTTAGAATCTTGGTAAAAGAATTAACTTAACTTGATTACTGCATCCATCATGACTATCTCTGAATGGAGCTTTAGATATATCATGGAGTATCAGGGAAGATTTTTTTTTCTTCTTTTGGTGAGGAAGATTGTCCCTGAGCTAACATCTGTGCCAATCTTCCTCTATTTTATGTAGGATGCCACCACAGTGTGGCTTGACGAGCGGTGCTAGGTGCACACCTGGGATCCGAACCTGCGAACCTTGGGTCATGAAAGCAGAACATGTGAACTTAACCACGACGTCAATAGGCCGGTCCCTGCCAGGGGTAATTTTAGTGGAAAAGCTGCAGTTTCAGAATGGTGACATCTGCAGAACCTGTCTGTGCCATCACGTGCCGAGTACTTACAGCTGTTTGATATACTTTCTGATAATTGATACCTACAAAATTACGCATTCTATTATTTAATTAAGAGCATTTATTACCTTTCCAGCTTCTTTACAAAGCGTGGTGCCTAGTATAATCAAGTGTTCTATGAACTGTTACGTATTAAAGATGAAATCCTATCATGGAGCTCTTTCAGTGTCAGCCTTTAAGCTTAGCAGACTTCTGTAATGAAACCCATGAACTGCTCTTTCCTGCTGTAAAATCTGAGACCCTCAAAATGAAATCCTTCAATTTTGTGTAGCTAGCTCCTTTCAGCTGTTTTAATTTTAGTTATTTGGCTCAAAGTACATCAAATTCATTAAAAATACTTTGTCATTTCCGTGTGAACCATTAAAGAGTGAGACCAAAGGGAACTGGTCTGACTGAAGTTTAACAAGCCAAATGCAGTTACACACAAACCATAACGTAGACTGTTACATTTAGAAAAGGAATGTATAGTCTATGTTTACATTTTTTCCTTCTATAATGCACATATTATCTCCATTATTTGGTTTTCAGGGAGAGGGAAACTAATATTTATTGAGTGCCTACTTTATGAGAGTAAGTATTTCATAAAACACACTGGAAAGCTCTTTGAGGTACTATTATCACACTCACTTTACGTAATAGACAGTAACATCTAAATGAGATTCAGTAAAAGCTAAATATGATCTCCAACAACTTCATATAATAAGATTAACTGGTTCTCACTACAATTCATCCACATTTAAAATGATTTAAGAAATATGAGAGGGAATATCAGACAGGAGAAAAGGAGAAGGTAGTGTTTAAAAAGAAAGACATGTTTAAAAAAAAAACCTAATGGAAATTCTAAAATGTATAGTCATTTAAATTAAAAATCTGAAAAATGGATGACACAGCAGATGAGACACTGCTGAAGAGAAGTTAACTAGGCCTTAAGAAATGGACAAAAATGCAGAATAGTAACATAAATAGATGGGAAATAGAAAGTAACTGTTCAAAAATATATAGAATGGAGGGGCTGGCCCCGTGGCCGAGTGGTTAGGTTCGCGCGCTCTGCGGCAGGCGGCCCAGTGTTTCGTTGGTTCGAATCCTGGGCGCGGACATGGCACTGCTCATCGGACCACGCTGGGGCAGAGTCCCACATGCCACAGCTAGGAAAACCCACAACGAAGAGTACACAACTATGTACCGGGGGGCTTTGGGGAGAAAAAGGAAATAATAAAAACCTTAAAAAAAAAAAAAAATATATAGAATGGAGACTGAGAAGATAAAGTGTATGTTGAATAGGAGTTCCAGGAGAAGAAAATAGAGGATGAGAGAGAAAAAATATGCAAAGAGATTAGTTAATAATTTTCTAAAATTATGAATCCTCAGCTATGTGAATTACAATAGAGAAAATCTTAAAAGCAGAGTAAAAGCCTCAGATTATCCAGAAAGCAAGGACAATAAGACTGTCATAGAACTTCTCAATCAAAGAGGTGACAAAAGAAGACAGAACACAGGGGAATTATATCTTCAAAGTTCTAAGAGAACATAGATAGCACCTGTAATTTTATAACCAGCTAAACTATTACCAGCTATTAACTATTAACTATTACTATCGAGAATGAGGGTAAAAAAAAAAGATATTTTCAGGTTTTACTGAACCGATAGACATTACTAGAGGATTGTGAAAGGGTACACTTCAAAAAGAAGAAAACTGATCCCAGAAGGAAGATCTGAGATAAAAGAATGACTATTGAGTAAAATATATTCATAAAATAATGCATACAATCATACATACATACCAAAAAAAGGTAAACATGGAGGTACATCTGAACCAGCTGTGACCTTACAAAACAGCAATGGAATTTGTTGGAATTTGGGCAAAAAAGTCAAGATAGACTTAAAAGACTAAGCAATAACATGTCCTTATATTGTTTGAGATGAAAACGGTACTATAGAAGTGCTTGTTTCTACCTTATTTTTTCACTGATTAACTAATTCCAACAGTTATAGATTTTTTGCCAGCTATGTTCAGATACTCTTCAGGCACTTTTCACAGCACTGAATAAAAAAGAAAAAATTCCTGTTACCACAGAGCTTACATTGTAGTGAGTGGAGCCAGAAAATAAATATAATTAAAAAGTAGCATATATAGTAACTTTATCAGTGATAAGTCCTCCTAGAAAAAAGGAAAAAGGTTACTGTAAGTTTAAGAAGTGCACTCTTGAAGATACAATTTGAATAGCGTCATCAGGCAAGGTGTCACTGAGGAGGTGACATTTGAGCAAACACTGGATGAAGCCAAGGAGTAAGGCATGTAGATATTTGGGAGAGGATGATTCTCCCAGCTAAAGGAAGACGACTGGAGCCCTGAAGGTGAGGTGGGAGCATGCCAGATGGGTTTGAGACATAGAAGCCAGGGTGGCTGGACCAGAGGGAGTGAAGAGAATATTGGATAGATCAGCAAGGTTACGAGGGGCCAGAAGGTGCAGGGCTTGTAGGTGTTATGAGGACTTTGCCTTTGACACTGGGTGAAAGAGGCTGGGTTGTGAGCAGAGGAGAGATGTAAGCCATGCTACGTCTCAAAGGAGTCACTCTGCTGTAGCAGAGCAAAGATGAAGTCAGGCCAACAGCCTAACTACCGCAATAATCCAGTGCCAGGTGATGGGGTGCGGGTGTAGCAATGAAGGTGTTAAGAAGGGTCTTGATTCTGGAAATATTTTGAAGATAGAGGCTATAGGATTTTCAGATAGATTTGACCTAGAGTATAAGAGAAAAAGAGGAGTCAAGAATAGCTCCAAGTTCCTTGGCCTGAGCAATGGGAAGAATGGAATTAACAATCACTGAGATGGGGCACATGGTTGATGGAACAGATTCCTGTGCATGCGTGTGTGTGGGTGCATGTGTGTGTGTGTGTGTGTGTGTGTGAAGGGAAAGCGTGGACTAGAAGGGAAAGATTAGGATCTCAACTACGAGATAACTGACATAAAGGATAATTCTTTAAGATCGATTCTGTGTTGGATGTCCTCAAAGATAAAAGTTTTAACAAATCAAATGAGATTGATTTTAAAAATTGATGTAATATTCTAAAGATTTCAGATTGGGATTAATTTTTCCAAGCTATTTTGCTGAATGTAATGAATACGACAAGGAAAGAAAGGGAGAGAGAAAGGATAGGGGAGAAAAGTGAAGGGTTAGAGGGAAAGAGAAGGAGACAATCTCTGTTTGCGCAATCTTCTGCCTGAGCTCCTGAGGTGCCCACAGAGCTGAGTGGGGTCCCCTTCTCATCAGTCTGAGCCCCAGATTTGTGAGGCTCCTCCTAAGAAGTACTAGATTCTAATAACTCCAAACTCCTCCGTTTTCTCCCCTAATCCAAGGCAGTAGTAGCTCTTTTCCATAGTTATTATCCTTGTGTTTTTCCATTTCAAGTCTTCCAACACCTGTGTAATCAATCCCCTGTATTAAAGTCAACTTCTTTTTGAAATACCCAGATGGATTCTGTTCTTGTAACTGGACTGCAACCATTACACTAAATACTTGATGCAAGCCCAGCACATTAGTATAATGCAATCGCGCTCCTTTCCATTGTTCTTAAAATCAGTCTTCAATTTTCCCCCATCTGCCATTCATCAATGAACAGTTAACATGAAGGGTATATCACATTCTAGATCAATTGTCCAATAGCTGTTGGACTATTTGGGGCCATAACAGAGCAACTGTGTTGAAGCAATAAGTAGAAATTTAAACCGAGCTTTTACCTTTTGCAAATTTTGGCATATGAACTGTCTTCACGTAGAATAGGGCTCACATTTCCCTAACGACACATTCAGTATTTTGAACAGTTCTCGAGTTGAAATGCTCTATGGTTTTCCATTTAAATGTAGACTTTTTGTGGGGGCAGCCTTCTCTCCCTGCGGTGGAGCTGAGTGACTGTTTCATTTCTTTGAAGATGATTAAAAGTTCCTTTATTTAACCAAGTCTGACTTTCTTTTCTATGCAAGTTTAGGAGAAAGAGTACTTCAAGTTTCTATAAATCTACATTCTCTTTTAATATACCCCGTTAAACTCTGACAATGAGGGAATCATTCCTACTGAAAATGTTAATCTCTCTGGATGGTATTTAAGTATGTAAATCATACAAATCACCGTTTTGTGCCCTTGTGGAAAGATAGCACTAAACAAACAAAATCTCATGATCTAGGGGGAAATGGCTAGGCCTGAACAAGAGACCAAAATTATAGTATGTTTCCAAGTTAATAATAGACAGGACTTCATTTAAAACATCATAGTAGTGATCTAACCTGCCTCAAGCATCCTTTTTCACTCAGGATGATTCTCTATTTAATATAAAAATTGGTCAAGAATGAAAAAATCCAATAAACTCTGTGTTTTCTCTTTCTGACACCAAATCCACCATTTCTTGTGGCTTTCAATGAATTAACCCAGTTAATTAAATATATTGTCATATAGATTCAACAACAACAACAAAAATCCTAGATTTTACTAGAGTGTTAATTTTACACATTCGGTACCACTTTGGAAGAAAAATTATGATTTTGTTTCAAATATATCTCTATGGCCTTAATCATCTTAACTACATGAAAAACATTCTCATTTTCACTGTCCTTGTCCCCTTTCCACAAAGATTAGATGCTCCAGACCTCTAGGCAACAAAAACTACTTGGAGATAAGGACATAATCTAGGCACATTGGTTAAAGCAGGGAGAACTGGATGCCTATCCAGCAATCATTCACCCCATTTTCCTTGCCAACCAGACTTGATTTTTATATATTTCAGGCAACAGAGTTGTCCAAAGAAAAAAGGTACTTGAGGCAAAACTTGCAAGGATGTGAGGCCCTAGAGACATGGCAGTGGTTTTGTGAGCATGAAGAGGACAAACGGAGGGAAGAAATCAACATGCCCAGGCTTGCTGTGGACGGCAGAGGACCCTGGGCCTCGATGGTGCTGCAGAGCCGCTTCACCAATCCTGGAGGTCCTCTGGCTCCAGAGCTCTTTACCTATGAGATAATTAATGTCCAATATTTAAACTGCTTTTCATGGGTTTTCTGTGTTCTAATCAACTTTTATATGTTTGTAATCGATGATTTGCCATCCATTGATCCCAGGGCCTAAATTATGTTCCCAGACCCAATTCTAACATGTGGGTGTGGAGGAGCCAAACCAACAAGCAATTGTTAGAAAACCAGCTGGGCGCCCTACAATTCAACTCAATTCTGACACTGTCTACCTCAAAGCAGCCTCAGATTCCACAGGTTAAGGACTCAGTCCTACAAGACTTCTCCCCCGCCCAACTTCAGATGCCAGCTGCAAGTCCAGGTTCTCACCCATACTTCTCACGGACTGACTATAGATCAGAGGGTCTCAAGACCTCCTCTGTGGGTTCAGTTAATTTGCTAGAGAGGCTCACAGAACTCAGAGAAATATTTTACTTATAACTCCAGAGAGAAGAGATGCGTAGGGCAAGGCCTGGGGAAAGGGCTCAGAGCTTCCACGCTTTCTCTAGGCGCACCACTCTCCCAGCACCTCCAGGTGTCCACCAGCCGAGAAGCCCGGGCATTGGCGGTTGATTCCACCTCCAGCTCCTCTCCTCTCCTCTCCTGGGAGGTCAAGGGGGGACTGAAAGTGTCAACCCTCTGCTCACACGGTTGGTTCTTTTGGCTACCGGCCCCCTTCCTTGGGTGTTATCCCAAAAGTCAGCTCATCAATAACAAAAGACACCTTTTCCTTTATCAACACTTAGGAAAGTCCAAGGATTTTGGGAGCTATGAGCCAGTAACTGTGGACAAAGACCAAATATATGTGAGAAACATATTTTTGCCATCTGAATGATCAAATATATGTTTCCTATAAGTTACAATATTGCAAGGCCAAAATGACAACCAAAGTTGTTTACATCTCCCCTGTGGACCACACTTAAGAATCATTTGTAAATTCTCCAACCATAAACCCCAACATTTGCGTTTCACTTCCTGCCCAGTAGGGAATGTCCCCACCTGACAATTTCTCACCACTATAGTAATAAAGGTTCTGGGTCCTGTCCTCCCTTACTCCTGCCTCCTGACCAAAGCTGATGCTTCCTCACGTGGCCCTGCGTGACGTGGTGTGCCCCCTCTTCTTAAACTGTGAGTAATAAACTCCTCTTTCAGTGTAACTGACCTCTCTATGTTGTCACTCAGTCACCTCTATAAATTAAAACTCTGTGGGTACAATTGAGACAAAGGGGATGGCAAGCAAGGTGACTCAGTATTGTATGGAGGGGTGTGCCCAGCTTGCTCTTGGCTTATTAACTGGCTTCACCAGAGAGGCCTGGCTGTCTCCTGTGCTCTAGTCACATGGCTTTATGCTGTGTCTGCCGCACACTGTCATGGCACTCCAACCTGAATTGTGAGAGGGCCTCTGAGACACGTGCCCCTGTGGTACACCTTGTTTAGTCTGATTTAGTTTTAGGGAAAGATTAGTCACTGTCTATCATATATAACTGGGTCCCTGGGTCCTGTTTGATGCTCTACCCGGTACCTGGGAAGCGGTGATCAGGCTGACTGGCTAACGTGCAAGGCAAAGGATCCTTGAAGGGAACCAAGAGGGGCTTCTTCCAGAAGGATCCATTCACCCAACAACACTGAAGTCAACGGAAGAGTCATTCGGTCAGATTGGGTTCTTTTCTCCTCATAAGTGAACTAGTACACTGGCTTGCCCTTTAGAGGGCGTCTCTGGACATAATCTGGGCACAGCATCACCTGAGGAATTATAGGGACCCACTAGTGATGCCATGTGGGACGCCCTCCTCGTGGAAGCACTGGAACCCAAGAGGCTCACATGTTGCCTCAGAGGTGGCTCTAGTTGTTGCTCCCGGTCCTACCGCTGCTGCAGTGTGTCCCCTGACCTGATAGCGCCCGAAGGGATCCCATCTTTGGAGATGCTGGCTCAGTGCTCCATGAAAAAGGAACATCTTGTTCTCACTCCCCCTAAGGCAACAGGGGAGGTTTCTCAGCTCAGGGGAGGCAGCGACTCTCCAGGGCAGCTTGCTTAGGAACTCTGAGGTGCGTCTGCTCACCATCCTGCTGGGTGCATCCTCCTTAGAACCAAATTGTTACCAGAAGAAGAATTTGAAAAATAAAACTGAGGCCACTGTCGCTCTTCTGGATGTAGAGCCAACCCCTCTGAGGTGAATTGGGACACCCTAGAAAGTGAGACTTCACAGCTGAGGTCACTTGGGACCATGAGGAGTTTATCAGTTTTTTTATCCAAAGGAAACAAAGGGGCATATATGTCTTATAGTCATAAATTGTGTGGAAAAAAATTAAGTAGACTAAAGGGATAGTGAGTGTGATGAGGCCAGCAGTGCTGTTTTATACAATGCCTTCAAAAGATGAGGGTGACCAAGGATGGGAACAAAGTAAGGACAGGAGCTGTGCATCCATCTGGAAGAGCATCCCAGGTGGAGGGATTAGCATGCAGAAACTGAAGATGCTGGTTTGGCCAGAGTCATGCAATGAGGGGCGAGTGAGAGATGAAATCCAAGGGTTTGGCTGATGGGAGTGAGGATTCAATGATATGACTGCACACAAAGCACTTAGCACAGCGACTTTCTGGTGGTGCACAAGGAGTGACTATTATTTCTCCATAACATATTATTGCAATTCAGGACACACACAATCTTGGTATTTTTTAATCCATAGCTTTGCTCCTTGGTCCACATTTTCTGTACAAAGTGGCTCCTTACGGCCTCGAAACTCAGTTGTCCTGGAGTCAACCTTTTACAACTTTTCCCCCTTGTCATTCATGTGATAATCCTGACATTCATAGTTAATGGCTGAGTTTTTAATCTCACCAATGGCATTTATGATACTTATTATGAAAAAATGTAAAGTCCTCATGAAGTCTGGAGAATTTTCTAGTGACTTCTCTTGACTGATGATCAGAGCAGTATATGTAAGTTGATATCCCTAAACCATTGCACATTATGCCTAAAATTATTGACCAAAGATGTGAAACATGGAAGGACGTGGAAGACATATCAAGTGACAAGAGCAGGCTGCGGAACTGGATGCAGAGTCTTTGTTATTTTAAAAACAAGCAGGAGGTGCTAGGCAGAGTGAAAGAATGCTACAATGGTCTTGACTTGGACTTTTAGCTGAGTTCTCAGAGATGAGAAGAATAGATGTTAAATACTTCCAAATCTACATTGAAGGGCTTGACCATCAATGGAGGATATGGGGGTGGCAAAAAAAAGATTCCTCCCAGGCTTAGCTTACTACCCACACCAAGTCCAGGCTACATAATAGAGTCTTAGAAAGTTAAGAGGCCTTGAGAGCTGTGAGAATGCGACTATTCTGGGAGTGACTTGAAAGTGTACTGAGTGATTCCTGCATCTTATTGAGAAGGAGTGAGGGATGGCTTTCCTAAGTTGAAGCCAGGTGAAGGGCTCTCTCACAGAATCATTTAGAGGGCCTGGCTTGTGTCCTCTGAGTCTTTTGTGATGCAAAGCCTGGCCTGTGACTTCTGCCTGAGGTGGTCTGTGGCAGCAGAGAGAGAGCGAGCCCTGCACCTCCAGAAGTTGGTGGGAAATGGATGTGTGCATATGTAGACCCCGAAAAGAAGCAGGAGGAGGGGCTGCTGCAAAGGCCCACTGCCCCACAGGAACACTGGGAGGGACAAGGAGGCCCCACAGAAGCATGGACCACTTGAACATGTGCAACAAGAGAAGAGGTCACCTTCATCAAGGAAGCTGAAATCGGAAATCTCCAGAAAGAGGGTCTCTGAGGACCCCTAAAATGCCTAGATATAAAACAAGCTTCCGGTTGGCTAACTCTCAGGGCCCCAGTACAGATGATAATCATATCAGTCAAGCAGGGCCTTTCCTGACCCTAACTTCTTCTCCCTTCCCTTCTCCACTTCCGGAGGAGGGGAGGAGTCCTGGTGGACAGGAAGGAGGAACAGAGAAACAAGATGGGCAAACAATGAGGAGGCTACTGTGCCCTCTGGCCCTGCCCCACTGCGGGTGTGTGAACCTGTGGCAGGTCCATGCAGGGGGAGAGGAGCAGCTTTAATGCATGGGAGAGCACACGGTCTAGCCTGGGCTTCACAACATTGTGTTAAAGCACGGTTTCAGAAAGGTAAAATGGTGGCTCATGCAAAAGTAGAATGGATCTGTCTCCAAGATTGTATTGAAGTTATAAATTAATGAGGAAACCAGGGGCAAGTTTTCAGAGTCCACGTAACAAAACCTGTGAGTGTTAAGCATCAGTGTTGGTCTGGTGCTTGTGCACACAGTAAGGGGCAGATGAGTGTGAAGGACAGTGAGCATAGTGAAAATTCAGAGGAAGGAGACGGTACCTGGAGGCAGACGGATCTGGTCCAATTCTGGAGAACAGGTACCTATGAGGAATAAAGAATGAGCTTAGGATAAACAGAGGGGAGACAGGGAGTGGTTCTGAGTCAGCAGAAACAGTAAAATAGAGAGGTGAAGATCATGTGTCGGGACTGAAGAATTGTTTGGTTGAATTGGGCTGAAGACATTAGGAGTCACATGGGACAAAATTAGAGATGCAGGTGAGAGGATGGGGCCTGCTTTGCTCAGCATTTTATTCCCAGCCACCAGCGAGGAGCTGATGTTTACTGTGTGATTAATAAAAATTTTTTTTGCATGAATGATTGTTTTCATTATTCTGAAGAGAAAAAGGCTGTGAAGTTTTGGATCAGCAAAATAAGCAGAATGATATTTTAGAAATGTTGTTAGAGTCGTGAGTCGTGGTAAAGGCGTGGAGTAAGAGAGATCGGGCATAAAACACCCAGACGGGAATGAGGGTGGGGGCTTTGGGAGTGGAAAGGAAGAAGGGGTCTGCACTCTGTTACAAAGACAGGACTCGTGGGCGGGGTTTGTGTACACGGAGAGGGCCAACGGCGTGGAGAGACGGAAACTACGAGAGGGAAACTCCATATTGTTAGGTTAGCTCAAGGAACCTGTGCTGAGAGCAATATTCCCATTAAATCTCCCAGTGTTTGGACACGGGAGACTTAAATAAATATATATATATTTTTGTAGACACACAAATAAAATTCATAGGATCATCCCAAGGCAAAATTTGAAAGTTGAAAACTACATTTTCTCTCTGTTGTGTACCCTGCTGCCATCTTTATCTTGCCCCTTCCCCTTCCAATTGAATGGTCTTCTGCCCTCTGACTGAGCTTCTTTCAATAAACTGGGAAAAGGATTATGTCTCGATATAGGTTCCTCTAAAATGCAGAGCCAGAGACAAAGGCTTCCCTGACGGTTATTTATTTTAGGGAGTGACCTTGAAGAACAGAGTAGGGGAAGGAAGAGTGAGAGAATGAAACGGACGGAAGGCTCCTTGAAGGCCCTTCTGAAGCCTGCTGTGCACAACCAGGACTTGTTGAGTGTGTAGGGTGCCCCTCAGAAGTATCTGACCACAGGACAGAAGAGGGAAGCCTCTGTCCGCAGGTTCCTTTCCCCCATTGATCCAGGGTTGCCCCATAGTGTGTTAACTCCTTCTCGCTGAAGTTGGACCATCAGAACAGCTGAGAGCGGTCCTGCAGGGAGTGGAAGTGGTCGGTTTAAAGAAGCTCCAGGACAGAAAGCAGGCATGATGTGACACAGTTGAGGAAGCATGCGGTCAGATGACAGCTACCCAGAGCCGAGCGCCCCGAGTGCCCCAGCAACAAAGGCCGGAGTGAGATGTGGGCCGAAAGGATGTGTGCTGAGCCAAAGATGTGTCTCATACAGCTCAAGCCTTGAACTTGTGCCCTAAGTAAACAGGTTATTCTAATTACATCTAATTCATCATACAGCCTTCAAAGTGGTGGCTGGTGACAATATCCAGAAAAGACCTCCTCTGCAAGAATTAGGATAACCTCTCCTGTGGATTTCAGTCGATTTCTCCTGAGCCATCCCAGAACTTGCTTAATGGGTCCCTGAACAGTGAGTCCATGTAACAGGGGTGGAGACAATGCATCAGTTAACCATTGTGGCTCCCTTTATCAAGGCTGAGCTAGCTACAGCTCGTCCTGGATGGCCAGCCTGCCAGCATCAAAGATCAATGTTAATTGTTATGTCATCATTCCTCAGGGAGACTATCCAGGCCCTTGGTGGCAGGTTGATTATATCAAACTCTTTCCACTTTTGAGAGGGCAAATTTCATTGCCACTAGAATCAATGTGTGCTCTGGATATGGTTTCTCCTTCCTTGTCCATAGATCAGTCATCATGTCCACCATATATGAATATATGGGCTTATAAAATGCCATACTATTTGAAATTAGCTCAAATTGTTGGTGCTTCTGCCCAGGCCGTGGAATTGCTTCTGATCTATTATTTTGGCAGGTGGATGGGGTGTAATTTAAGGGGCTTCTACATGGTACTTGCTACCGCAATGCTTCTTATTTTTATTTTGAGGAACCGATGTAAAAATTCTGCCAGCAGCTAGGTACACGCATCCCAGTTATGCACTCAGGGACTGGGGAAGTAACCGCAGGTTAGGCCCATGGACCCTCTGGATCCAATGTGAGATGGACGTGGGCCAGCATTTGATTTATCATTTGGCCTCCATAAGCACCTGATATAACCAAAGCCTGTGATTATATTTCTGGTCCCACATATCAATAACAGCTGAGACCCTGAAATGGCCTGTGTATTCATCAGCGCTGGAATGGCCGGTGTGTTGCCCCTTCCCAGGATATAGTTACTCTGATAAATATCTATAAGTCCCTTTGGGGGAGACATGGGGAAGTGTTTCTTGTAGGTACTTGATTTGGTTCCAGACTCTCTCCTCTAGAGAACATGGTCTCTCCTTCAGTCAATGGGCTCTGGGATGAGAATTGACTCAGAAACGGGCCGTAGGTGAGATAGTGTAACTTTTCATTGTAGCAGCTGACCTCAGCCTTCCACTTGTCAGCTCTTGGTTTTATCCGATATATAAGCACCATCTCTTCAGCTCCTCATCTTTTTCATCCTAGGAACACTGTGGTCTGTCGCTGCCTCTATGGCCCCTCTGTTTATGAACTTACTGGATTTCAGTTAATGTTCACTTCTACTCATGTCCAACTCTGATGTTCATCCCTTCAGTTGACAGTGTTGGTGGAGCATGGACTGTGTGCCAGCCGCTGTTCTAGATGAATAGAGAGATGAACCAAGAATAAAATTTCATTCTCATGGAGCTCACATCCCAGTGGGCACTCATATGCCCAACAAGCACTGCATATGCCTAGAATGTGTTAGTGTGACTATAATTTGGCTACGAAAGTAAACATGTTTAAGTCTTTTTTAAATATCAAAGAGAATGGCTATGGACTCACAATTTAAAAATATTAAGATTTGCTGTAAGTTGTGAAGTTGTAAGTCGTATTGAGCTGCCCACTTCAGATTGTTTCAGTTTTCATTTCTTTCAGGCATTGGAACCACGGATTTACAGTACATGACATACACAGATGTTGAAAAGCCTAGACCAATCGATAGTCTTCTGTAGTTGTGTAGTGATGTGTTGTTACAAGGCAGAGAGAGACTTGTAACTTGGAGCACTAGGGGTTAAGCTGGTGGGAGCAGGATGTTGAAGGATCTATAAACCACAGCTTCATAGTATTTCTTGGAAGAATATGCTTGTTTGACCTAGAAAATTTAGGTTGGAGCATTTGCGTGTATAATACGTAAAAGGAGGTTGGTGTTGTATTATGCATACTGTGAGTGTCCACCCAATGTTATAAAAAAAAAGATATGTTATATGTCAATTAACATTATATGTCAATTACATCTCAATAAAAAAAAGTAAGTTAAACGTGTGTCACACTACAGCAGTGGTGTTTAACCAGGAGAATGGTCAGAACTAAGTAAGAAACACACACACACACAAATCCCTAAAAATCCAGAATCTGGGTACCAACTCAAGAGGCTCTGATTTTCTGCAGACCTGAGGTAGGGTCTGGGCATCAGTATTTGTTGACAGCCCCATAGGTGATTCTGATGAACAACTAGCATTTATAAACTATACAGAAAGGCAGACTTTGATTCTAAGGGAGAACTTTCTACCAACTATCACTATCAAGAGTCAGCAAGTGTAAGATATCAGATTCAAACAGGAAGAGTTAGTACTGGTATTCAGACATGTGCTTATCAACATGTTGCCATTGGTCAAAGTGAACTTTGCTGCACAGTCCCTTTTTCTTTTCATCATGAGCCAAATATTTCCAACTCATGTGATATTACTTATATTAGTGTCAGTCTAAGATTTCCTCACATTTTCTAGTAAACTACTTAGTCTCCGTGCTCTGTAGCAAAAGGCAATACAGCAGAGCGAGTGCAGACTATCTGTAATTCTCATCTTAACACTTTGCTGTGTAGTTTCATGAATTTTTTATTCATGTATCCAATAATACTTGCCCAAGTTATGTCACCTCCCAGGGGCAGCCTACATCCAGTGACTAGTCAGTTCGGGAGTGCAAAGGCCCTGGCCTCTTGACTCAACACAAGACAGCTGTGCAAGGCCGGCCTGCTCCAGAGCTCCCTGGGGGACCTGCAGAGGCCTCTGCTGCACCTGTGTGGCAGTTTAACCTCTCCCCCTGCCTGTTCCTGCTGGCCCTAGCCCCTCACAGGTGGGAGCTCTCCAACACACCTTCTGTAGGTAAACCTCCATCTTAGAGTCTTTTTCCAGGGGGCCAGATGTGAGAAAGGCAACTTGTCTGGTTGGTGAATATGCAAAAAGGAAGGAGGCCGCATGCATCTCTCAGCCCTCTGAGGGTCCTCCTTGGGGATCTTCCTGTCTTCAGGGAACATATACTTGTCCAGCTCACTCTCTTGTTGCTGAAGGGGCCTAACCCTCCAGGAGACGACCATCACGTAGTGCTGCCTGAGGTGGGGTGGGGCTGCTTGCTCCAGATGTAAAGTCATGTTCTGGGATCAGCTTGATAGATAATAATGATATTTTGATCTCTGTCTAATTGCGTCATCTATTTCAAATTTTTGAACTCAGGTATGATAAGACATTTGTGTTCCTTATGGGGACACCTAAAGCTCCAGTGAATTCCTGCCTCATGGGGTTATCATGATAATCAAACGAGATACATTTAAAGTGCTTAGCATAGTAACTGTATTTAATAAAAGGTAACTCTAATTATTTAAAATACCATGACTTAACATCAACTTATTTCCAAATGCATTGAATTTATCCAAATTCAGATCATACTGACTAGTCTTTCTAAGTATTGCTCCTGGTGAGAAAAATGGACACCAAAGGGAATTTATGTATTAAACTTTGATTTTTGGTCAACAGTCCTCAAACTAACCTGCATCTACCACCTCAAAATCCAGTTGCCTGCCTGTGATCTTTAAGGTTTGCAGAGAAATAATTTCCCTTTTTTTTTCTGTGTGCTGGTTAGGAGCACACATATTCATAATCCTTTCTAGGCACCAGAATTATCCAAAGTAACAGCTCTCTGAGTCTTTGAATCTCATTCATTCAGTCAACTAGCAATCATTGGTCACTTACTCTGCCCCAAGCTCACATGTACTATTTCATTGAATCCTTCCAGGAAGACACCTTCCGTGCTGCAGTCATTTCTTGGTAGTATCATTGAAATTCTTTTTTCTAGAGGCCTTAATAAAGGCAATGCACACGTTGGCACAATTTAAAAACAATTATGTGCAAAGGTAGAGTAATGAGCTGTGTCCATTTTCAGCGGGCATCCCACTGCACGAGATTAAGTAACAGGAATGATGCTGAGACAACAGTCAGGAGGGCTGTTTTTAAGATTCACTCATGTGGAAATACGGGTCATCCTAAGAATATGAAGTGATCTGGGTTTGAAATCATGCAGGCTTTAGATAAAATCAAACACTAACTCTATGAATTTTATTGCCCTTTTCAGTCCTTGAAGATTATCATGTAAATTAAATGAAATAATAGAGGTGAAGTGTTTAGTTAGTGAATGTCCTGGCAAAGAGTACTCCGTCAATGAATGATGATGGTACTAGTAGTAGTAATAACAGTAATGGTAGTACTAATAACAGTTATAAATATGTCTGCAGAATAAAATCCAACTGTGGCAGATCCCATTCAGCAGCTGCCTCCTTTCTTTCCCTTAGAGAACCCTCACGTGTATGGGCAGTAGGCGGTTCTAGGTCTCAGAGAAGGTAGGCTTTCCCATCCCACTAGCTCGAGAAGATAAGTCATAACTGGTCTAAACAAGCCAGTAAGAGCTCATTCCTCTTACCCTCTTTTGCGTCTGACTCTGTTTCAGACACTCTTGCATGGGATAAAGTTATGACAGACCTAGAAGGAGGTTTCCTGAGGAGATTTTGGGAAACGTTTTCCATTCCTGATTAAAAAGGAGAAAGGTGCACACAGGTATCTTTTGTCACTATGGCATCCTCCCCTCCTTCCTTCCTTACTCCTTACTGTGTGATGCTCAGAGTCGTGGAAGCCATGGTGTGGCTTTCAGGTGACAGGCATGAGAAAGAAAAGCCAATTGAGGAAAAGCTGAGGATGCTAGAGCAGAAAAACAGAGAGTGGGGCCTCTTGAGGGTATGTGAAGTAACTGTCTCTATTGCCTAAGCCATCGCTAGTTGAACATTCTACTATTTGAAGTCATGGCTGATCTTCACGAAGTAGCAATCAGGATGGCACTGTTGACCTTATTCTTCATCTGTTGGAAATAATGATTGTGATAAGCAGGGAAATTATTTCAAGATAATTGTCATAGGATGTCACAATAACCATTGATGAATGGTCCCCCTTGTTATGGTGATGTCTGCAAACTATTGAAGCACTTTCTGCCTGCTCAGTCTTTGGCTGGGAAAGCAGCACAGCTGTGTTCTGGAGTTTTCCAGGAGTACTCTGTGTTTTTGGAGGATCATACATGGCCTATTAAATACCTTTGCCTCTGTAGGTCATGTCAGCTAGGCTGGAAGAGGGCTCTGTGTGGGGCAGGTCCTAGTTTACATAGGGAACAGGAAGAGGAGGTACTGGAACTTAAAGCAGCACCTCCCTTCCCTGCTTCTGCTCTCTGGATTAATCTCCACCCCGCCTGGCTGGGGAGGGACAGGTGCTCGTGGGTGGCTGAGGCTGTCCTAGAGGAGGTGCTGGACCACAAAGATGGGTGGCCCACTAGGGTGTACCTACTTGTCCTTACAGGGCCAGGCCAGGCAGTGCTCATACTCTGCTACCAACCCAGCTTCCAATGGGGGCTCTCCCTCAGTGAGCCTTTCTTTTCCTTCATCTCCTTCCCCTCAGCCTAGACTCTGGGGCTGCAGACAGCAGTGGCTAAGTTTCCTGGAGCAACTATGAGATAATGGTGTTGGTGAGTTTACAGAAATTCTCTGCTTATGGAGACTACAAGTCGCAGAATGACTGCCAACCAAGTGGGGAAGTTGTTGGAAGAGCTGATGTGGCTCACCACAATAGATTATGGCTCAGACAGGGACATCACTCAGCTAGCGACAGCTCTGTCAAAATCACAACAATTTACAAAAATCAACAAATGCTTTGGAAATAATTGGAAGATTTGATGAACAATGTATTCACTTGGAAAATAGTTTACTTTCAGCTTAAAAGGAAATACACACTTAAATTTTTGAGTTGTGCATTTTTATGTTTACTATGTTTCCATTGTGGTTGGTTTTTATTTGAAATATCACTTTTGCTTGCAACCAAGTGCTTCTAACTGATGAATTTTCAGGGCAAGAAGGAAGAATTATTTCATCCCAGCATTCGAGATAAAGAGTTGACTCTTCAGTGGAATTTTTAGTTCTGGCAACAAACAGATAAAAGCCAAATTCTATCAATGTTGGTGAACTTCGGCATTTTTTGAAAATCCTCTTGGCACTACGCTCCTTGCTGTGGCCTATGTCAGGGCCATTTGAACCTGTCTCTTGCTCAATCCAAAGTGAATGGGAAGACACAAAACCACATTTTTTATTAAATGTGAAGCCCAGTTATTGATGCAATTTAACTGTGAAAGTAGTGGTCAGGGAAATGTTCCCAATTTCACTCACCCCTAAATGGAAGACTTTCCATCACAAGTGTCTCCTTGGTGAGCAGCCCTTGCCTGGCCCCGGACACCAAGACAAACGCAGCCCGGATTTCACTTGGGAAAACATTCAGGCAGGTACTTTGATCTTTAACATCCTTTCACATTTTTTTAAAAAAATAATCTTTCTGACATTAATTGTCCTTTCGAGACTCACTCAGCTGAGTAAAGCACATTACGATGGGATTATATAAGCTGTTAATTATTCATATTGAAGAGAAATATGGACATGATAAAACAATAGTAGTAAAATTTCCTTATGGCCATTATTTAGTAGGTGCTGTGTAGTGCGGGTTTTCATTTCTATGGGTTCCTTGTGATCCTTCATGGTTTCTTAAGGACCACTGTGTGAAGAGAAATTCCAGTGGGTGCAACAGCAAGGTTTTACCTTATATCAGACACTGAATCTCTGCTTTTATCTGTTTATATATTGGGGTTCCACAGGAGATTAAATGATATTTTACTTAATAGTCAACTTCATATATGTATATCATGTATATGTATATATAAGCATGTGTATGTGCATATCTAAGACTTACATTCAATAAAATGCACCATTTTTAAATGTACGGTTTGTGGATTTTGACAAATATAAAAGTCTATTGCAACCACACCCCAGTCCTGAGAGAGAGCATTGCTGTCACCCTCGGAAGTTCCCTCACGCCCCTTCGCAGTCAATCCCCACCGCCCCTGGGGACAGTGACCACTGTTCCTTCTGTGACCACTGTTCACCTTTCAGTCACTGCAGGTTAGATTTGCCTGTTCTAGAATTTCTTATAAATGAAATCAGACAGTGTGCACTCATTCTGTCTGGCTTATTTCTCTCGGCCATTTTGTTTTAGATAAATTCAAGTTGTTGCATGCATCGGCAATTTGTTGTTGGTGGTTAATTGGTGAGCGGTATGCTACGGTGTGGACGTACCACAATGTGTCTATCCATTCCCTTGCTCATGGAAATTAGTGCTGCTTCCAGTTTTGAGCTATGATGAATAAATTCTAATGAACATTTGTGTAAAAGTCTTCATGTGGAGTTTTGTTCACCATTTTTCTTGGGTAAATATTTAGGAATGTAATGTCTGGGTTAAATGGTAATTATAGGTTTAACTCTATAAGAAATTGCTGAACTGTTTTTCAAAATAGTTATACCATTTTATATCCCCACCGGTTCCAGTGGTTCCAAATCCTCCTCAGTACTCGATGTTGTAAGTCTTGTTAATTTTAGTCATTCTAGTGGGTATGCGGTTACCTTATCATAGCTTTAATTTATATTTCCCTGATGACTAATGTATTGAGCACCTTTTCATGGGCTTACTGGCCGTTTGTACATCAAGCCTTATGAGGCACCGTGTCAAATCTTCTGTCCACTTTTTTATTGGGTTGTTTATTTTCTTAATATGGAATAGTAAGAGTTCTCTGTATATTTTGGATTTCAGTCTCTTGTTATATATGTATTTTAAATATTTTATGCAGTGTGTGGTTGACTTCTCACGTTCTGAAAGGTGTCTTTCAAAGAGAAGAGACATTTAATTTTGAAGAAGTCTACTTTATCATTTTTTTTTCCTGGCCAGTGTATTTTATTTTCTAAGAAATTTTTGCCTGCCCTAAGGTGGTAAAGATTCTCTCATATGTTTTCTTCTATAAGTTATATAATTTTAGTTTTTATTTTTACGTCAATGACCTATTTCAAGTTAATTTCTGTGTATGACGTCAGGCAAAGGTCAAGATTGTTTTTCTCCCCAAGCAGATATCTAGTTTTCCAGCACCAACCTTAATCATGTATGTGAGGGTCTATTTTTTAGATTTTCTATTTTTTTTCCTTTCATCTAGGTACTATTGTTTCAACAATCCCATAGTCTCTTGCTTACTGTAGCTTTATATTCCATTTTGATATTAAGGAGCATAGTCTTCCAACTTTGTTATTTTTCACAGTTAGTTTGGCTAGTCTAGCTGCTATTCATTTCCGTATGGATTTTAGAGTCAGCACATCAATTTCTACAAAAAGTTTGCTGGGATCCTTACTGGGATTGTATCACACCTATAAATAATTCTTTTTATTTTTTTACTTACATATTTATCATTTTGGTGACTATTGCTTACTTTTTATAGAGTCCAGTTTCTATCTGGTTTTACTCCCTTTTGCTAGAAGATTATCTTTTGCTATCTTTTATAGTGCTGACCTGATGGTGATGAATTCTTTTGGCTTCTGTCTGTCTGTCAAAGTCTTTATTGTACCTTTATTGTGAAGGATATTTTTGTCTGACATAAGCTTTTGGTTCTATACAATAAATCTATTTTATTTTCTTATGTTTGTATTTTTTTCTGATGTGATGTCAATCATTCTTATTGATACTCCCTGTATCTAATGTTTCTCTTTCCATAGCTGCTTTTAAGATTTTCTCTTTATTAGTGGTTTATTTTCTTTGGTGTTCATTGAAAGCCTTGCAACTCTGAGTTTATAGTTTTCACAAAGTATTGAAAATTTTCAGGCATTACTGCCTCAAATATTTTTTTCTGTCTCTCGTTTCTTTTCTGGAACTCCAATTTCATGACTGTTAGACTGTTTGATGATTTCCCACAGGTCACTGAAGATTTTCTCATTATTTGTAAGCTTTTTAAAAAAATCACCGCTTTACTTTGGGTGGTTTCTATTCCTAGGTCCTCACATGACGGATTTTTCTTATTCAGTCTCTAGTTTGCTGTTAAGCCAATTGAGCACATTTTTCATTTCAAATATTTTATTTTTCATCTCTAGGAATTCCATTCGCTTCTTTTGCATGTCTTTCATTTCTCTCCTAGGGTGGAGGCAGTTCGGTTACTTGCTAATCAGTGTTATCTTTGCAAGGCTAATTTCTAAGCTTTGTTATGGGGGTTTAGAGGTGGGGTAGTTTATTTCGAGGGCACTTTAGTCCTAACATGAGGTGTGGGCTTCCTGGGGACTTGACTTTATGCCCCACGTGTTCAGTGAGGACTTCCCACTCTGGCTGCTGGAGACTCCAATGTCATAATGCCAAACCCCCGCGAGCTCAGGACGTGGTGAGCCTGTCGTTTCCTGGTAGTCCTTCCTTCTCAGGTCCTGTTCTCTGTCCAGCATCACTGAGGGTTGGCGGAGGCACCTGCAGCTTAGCATTACACCAGAGTTTCGAGGGACTGCATTCGATGTTTTAGAGGCCTTTCTTTGTGAAGCGCCCTTTTCTGGTTCTGAGTTCCATACCTTCCAGCCACCTCCACCCGCCAACTCTGACTTCTGTCTCCTCAATGCAGTGAGAATGCGGAGTTCTTTCTGAGCTTCTCTTCCCTGAGCCGTGGACCAGAAAGTGCCTCCGGGCAGAAAACCTAGACGATGCCAGGATCCAACTGTTTTCCTTCTTTTCATGATCACAGTCCTGCCCTTCTTGCTGTGCAGTATTGGAATGTATATTTTGTCCAGTTTTCTAACTGTTAATGGCAAGTCCCATACCTGGTGCTCCAGCACGGCCAGAAACAAAAATCTCCAACTTTTAAAGGACAGCGCTCCAGCTGAAATTATTTGGAAATCACTCTTGTATACCTATTTTTAAATTACATACACATAAATAGTAGATTTATTTACATAAACAAAGTTACATAAACAAAACATTATTTTCTTAAAGAGGGAGTTTGAGCTATAAACCAGTCGCTGCCGTACGTGCGCTCCGACGTTCTGGAGAGAAAGTTTTGAATGCCTTCTGCTTCTGGATCACAGTCCTGGTTCTACCACTTCATACTTGTATAATCTGGAAAGAGCTCATTATGAAACAAAGAGACTTGGAGGCAAAGAACCATCCAGAAATAGGTACAAAAGTCGTGTGTGTGCATGGTGGTGCGGGTGAGGGGAGGGCTGGGTGCTGAGGACGGTGCTGCAGACCCGGGAGTGTCTGGAACACACAGAGTTGTGCAGAATTAGTTAAGTATTCTGGGAACCATCAGTGGGCTATCTTGAGAATAAAATCCATTAATGAATTTGCTTCTAACTCTTTGTTCTATAATTTTAAGTGATCCTGTCAGTTGGAAACTCATTTGATGATGTAGTTGACCTTTAGTAAACCTCAGTGTACTCACTAATGTATCAAAAGAATTACTGGTGATGCATCCTGATGACAGATTAACACACCACAATGTGCCACTGGAGCAGAGCTTTCATACTCGATGCCTCTGAAGCACTGCCTAGGGAACAGTAGGTCCTGAAGATGATTGCATTTAATTAGTCTGGGAAGTGCGATGATACCATGGGCTGTTTGAATCTTTTAGATACAGGACAATTTGGAGAGAGACCCAGCATGGAGGAGTTGGTACCTGTGGCCCCTAAAAAGAGATAGTCCTGTTCCCTGGAATTCTGCAACAGGAAGGAGCTCCATTTGGAGTTACCTAGCTTTGGATATTCTCAGTGATCAATCTGAATGGATTCCATGCCGAGGAACGGACGTTGAGCATCTATCAGAGATGCTGTTGAGCAGTAACCTTTTTTATTAAACCTGGCCAGGCCATCACATATGACAGATGCGGTGCAGTGTTGGTTTTATTGTCTTTCTTAAGGGGTGTAGGATGGAGAAGTGGGGCTGACAAAATAATTCAGGAGTGAAGACTGGGGGTGATAAACAGATTTATTTTTGTGCATTATTTCTGATAATTTGGCAGCAGTTACCTAAAAGGCTGTTTTGAGAAAGATTCTGAGGCAGTAGCCAGACTCTGAAGGAAAGTATGCCATGACCAATGAATGATGACCACGCTGAGCCTGGCCAGAGGAGAGGACAGTGGAAGCATTTTTCTCTCTCTCTCTCTCTTTTTTTTTCAGCATCCCTTGCCAGTGGAAACTAAGATCGCCATAAATTATATTATGAGGAGAGAGAGAAAGCCATGGGGGCACATGAGTACAGGGCTATCTTACTGTGCTGTACCACACTGGGCTTGACAGCAAAGCTCTAAAAATTCCATGTGGGCCCAGGATAGGGGAGGTGACATGCACGTGTGTTAGTGAGAGAAGGTTAGAGAGCGTGGATGGCTTTATTGAATGGAAAATATCAAACTGAAGTTTCAGATTTCGTCAGAGATGATTTGTGCATACAAAAGCCTACTTTTGTTATTTTTAAGAGGTATTTAATTTGTTAAACTTAAAAAATTCAGAAACTTTGCTTTTCCTTAAGATTCTTGGTTCAGCTCATTATTCTAAGTCAAGCAAATTGTGATTTGTTTGGTTTCATTTACAAACTTGGTCTATTAAAGCTCCCTCAAATATTTTAAAGTTCATTCATTCTATTTCTTTTTTAAAAAGTTCAAATGTATGACCAGCAACCAAAACATTCCCAAATACTTTAACAATTCCAGAAAAACTAATAAATTACATATGGTAAATCTAAATTTGTTTACCAAGATTAAATACCGTTACACTTTTCACACAGAAATCACAAGTCTGAGATCAATTACTCAAAGAACAAAGCCAGTCTGTTAGAGCCTCTGAAGGGTCAAATTCTTTAAAACATTAGAGATAATTTACATAGAAAATATAGAGTCCTAAGCTCAAGTTAAGTCCTTAGCTTATCATTTTTTAACCTGTTTGGTTTAAAAGCAGATAAGACTGCTTGCTGAAAACAGGAGAATTAAAAAAAAAAAATCCCCTGTAGACAAAGAACCCTATGGAAGGGTATTAACTCTCACGTGTGATGTCAAAGTATAAACCAGGACTCCAAAAGACCACGAGTAACATGAGGTTTCTGTGAAACTGTTTAAAAACGTAACTTTTGTGCCAAATTTGGGCTATAATTATTAAAAACTGGAGAGGGGTCCTGGCTTCTGGGACTCACTTTTTTAAGTTGAGGTAAGATTTATTTAAGATAGAATTAACCATTTTAAAGCATACAATTCAGTGGCATTTAGCACGTTCCAGTGTTACCCAACCACCACGTCTACGCAGTACTGAAACATTTCGTCACCCAGAGAGGCAGCCAGCGCCCGTTCAGCAGCCACTCCCCAGCCCCTGGCAGCCACCATTCTGCTTTCTGTCTCTGTGGGTTTACCTATTCTGGATATTTTATACAAATTGAATCATACAATTTATGGCCTTTTTGTCTGGCTTCCTTCAATTGGCATCATATTTTCGAGGTTCATCCACATAGCATGTATCAACACTTCATTTCTTTCTGTGGCTGACTGCTGTCCCATTGGCTGGCTACACCACATTTGTTTATCCATTCATCAGCTGATGGACAATTGGCTTATTTTCACTTTGTGACTATTGTGAGCAGTACCGCTGTGACTGTTCATGTACAAGTTTTTGTTTGAATACCTGTTTTCAACTCCCCATTTTTGAGAAGCTAAGTCACTCTCTCAGGTTTAACAGCTAGTTCTGGAATTGGATATGAATCAGTACTTCACAGTCCAAAACATATGTTCCTTTCAGGAGAGAACAGTATTTCCCAAGGGCAAGGAGGCAGAGAATTAGTCCACTTTCTTGCAAGAGGATGTGAAAGCCGCCTAAGTCCTTGCATGAAAGAATCGTGGGATTTGATTATCCTCGCCTGCCAAGGCAGTCTATGACTAGAGAGGGATGGCGGAAAGGGACGTGACGGATCATGAACATCCCTCTATCTACAGATGGGCACTCTTTCTTCTACTCCCTGTCAACTTTCCTTGGGGAGCCTCTGCCTTAGAGATGTTCTTGGCTAACATATCAATCAGTTTTATCTTAGAAAGTACCTGGAGGACAAAGGCTCTGGGAGCGACGCCCACCGTACCTCTGGTGTCCTTCTGTAAACCAGTCCCTTTAGTGGTTTGAAATTTTTGTCACGGTGTTGACAAGATTTCTGTCCTCAAAAATGTAAGCAAGAGAGACCCAGGATATTTATTATTGATAGTATCAAAATCGCAACAATACTAATTCTGGAGGTTTCTGGCTGTCATCTCACAGAGGAAGCCAGAGTGAGCTTTCAAAATATTTATCAGATCAAGCTGCCTTCTGGCTTTACATTCCAATTAGAATCAACTCCAAACTCATTTCTACACCTTATCAAACCCTGAAGGCTTGGGGCCTGCCTGTGGCTCCGGACTCTTGCTGGAATGTCGGCCCCAGGGCCAGGAGCTTCTGTCTTTGTCATGACTTTATCTCCAGCACATGGAACAAGGCCTGTCCAATGGCTGGTGCTCAGGAGAGGTGTGTGAATGACTGAATGACTGTCTTTTCATCCTCTCTGCTTCTCCAACCCCAGAATAAACCTCCCTCTTCCCTTCCTCCAGTAGCTGGATCACATCAAACGCCTACTGAATCACGGGCTTGGCGTCTGTGATTCCTTCAAGCTGGCATTTTCCCCCTAGAACTTCCCAAAAGGAGGAAGTTATTCACATCCTGGAGGGTCCCAGGCACCAAGCGGAGACCCTATGAAACAGCCCCAGGCCCTTCATTCCTGCCCACATGACTCTGGATGTTCCCAGGCAGTCACAGTTGGCAAATGTTTCTTGGTACATCTCTGGACCTATTTTTTGTAAATTTCCCCAAGATGGCAAAATGGCAAGGCCCAAGTCTTGCCTGTCCCTTGTAGAATGTGAGGTCCTAATGCAGGTGCCCCACGTGCTAGTCTGTCACTGTGACTGCAGAGAATAGCTGTGTGAGGTACCAGTGCAGGCGCACCATATGGTAGTCCCTCACTGTGACTGTGGTGAGTAAGTGTGTAAGGTACCAGTGCAGGCGCACCATATGGTAGTCCCTCACTGTGACTGTGGTGAGTAAGTGTGTAAGGTACCAGTGCAGGAGCACCGTGCAGTAGTCCCTCACTGCGACTGTGGTGAATGAGTGTGTAAGGTACCAGTGCAGGAGCACCGTGTGGCAGTCACTCACTGGGAGTGTGTTGGATAAGTGTTTTAGGTACTAGTGCTCGTGCCCCCTGTGGTAGTCCCTCACTGTGTATGTAGCGAATAAGTCAAGAAATGGCATAACTCTGGGAAATTTTCCATTTGTTTAAGTCCATTGGCTGAAGTAATCCTCATAGCGACCCAATCCCATGACACTAATCTTGTCCTTAGTCCCTCTTAGGTTACCACCTTCCTGAGGAAGAGCAGAACACAGTTACCCTTGTGCACCTCCTTTAATACCCTTGGACAGATCACTTGGCAGAAGATGTCATATGTGGGCCAAGTGGGCAGGGTTTTGAAGGGTTTCGCGCATTCCTTGGATTCCAGATTTCAGTGCAGTATTGTGACAAAGGTCTAAGCATGATGGCCTGTGATGGCCTAATTTTCAGTAGTGAATCGGCGGCCACAGGAAAGGACTGGATATCCCTGATTTTTACAGTTGTATCACAGAGTAAAGTCATGGGCAGCTTGGTTAAGTGCAAAGAGCCCCACAATTTCTGATTAAAACTAGATTTGAATTTTAATTCAGCTGCTCGCTAGCAATGTGACCCTGGGCAACTGAGTAAACCTCTCTGAACTTTGGTGTCCTTTTCTAGAACGCATGAAGAATAATGTGTGCCACGCAGAGTTGTGGAATAACGGAGTTCAGACCAAGGCGAAAGTCCCTGATATGTGGTAGGGTGCTCAACTGTTCATGCAACATGAGAGGTGGGGTGGGGGAAAAGGGAACAGGATGCGACAAGGCTCCGAGGTCAGAGGGAGACTGCGGCTCGTCTGAAGAGCTGGAAGGTGGCGGTGCGTGGTCTCACTCAGGGAGCAAGGAGGCGACTGCTGGGAGATAAGGCTGGAGAGACTGGAAAGAGGGAACTCCAGGGACCTGGAGCAATGGGAAACCAGAAACTGGGTTCTAGCAGGGAGGAACATGATCCGATTTGCATTTTGTTTTTGACATGTGGCATACTGAACGTTTCATGACTCGTGAACTGCTGGGTTAGGTTTGGAACGCAGATCTACTTGCCTTCAGAGTTTTGCTCTTTTGCTGTAAACACCTTACCACCCCCAATACAGGTCAACTGACTTATTGCCCTTTAAGAAGGACCTTTAATGTCTAGAGCACCAGCTTGGTGACCTCGGGTAAGTCATTTAACTTTACTATATGTCATTTCCCACAATAGTCCTAGAGAATTAAATGTGTTGTAAATGTTTGGCATGAGGGACATATTCAGCAATTAGCTACAATAATAGTAATTATTATTATTTTGTCTTAGGGACAGGGTCAGGGCAAATGTGAGGCCCTTTAGGAAGCTGAGAAGGGCCCCATCCTGTGAGGGGTGTACCTTCCTGTGTCTCTCTGTGGAATTCTACCGAGCGAGCTGTTCCTACAGGGCAGAAAGTCAAGAGATGTCGGTCCTACTCTCACCTCTACTAGAAATTCATTCCATCTTCCTGGGCCAGTTATTTATCTCTGAGTCTCAGTTTCTCCATCTGTAAAGGGGATTGTAGATTTTCGTATGAGTCTCTCTTCGGGATGCTCTGAGGTCAAAATGAGCTGAAAGAGCTTAGAGCTTGAAAGAAAGAAAAAGACAATATAAATTTAAGGAAGCGGGTGCCATTTTTAATGTGGTTGGGTGACGGATTCACACTGTGAATTCCTCTTAATAATTTGCTCTGTAGCAGAAATATGAAATGGCCCTGAAGGAGTCTAGACACAGCTGGCCACCCTGGTCTTAGCAAAGCTGAAGAAATATCGATTAAGAGAAATACTCCAAGGCAAAGCCATTAGCCTTTGGAGCCAGGAAGAATCTAATATTTTCCTCAGAACTCAGAACGGTCATGCATAAATTTTCTCCGCTGCCTCCGTTTTATAAGAGGAGCACCTGAAGCACAGAGGCGAAATGACTTGCCTAGGGTCACACAGTAAGTCAGCAGCTGTTCGAATCTATTATCTCCAATTTCTGAGTCCAGAGTCAGAATTTGCTAGATTGATTGGTATCCCAGCTTGATTTGGGAACTCACTGGACCCTTCTGTGGTGCCGTGTCACAAACCATCATGGCAGAATAATTCTGAGATTTCCTCCTACTTAATCTGTCGGTCGCAAACATTCATATGATGAGCTCACGATTTGCCAGTTCTGTTATTTTAATGATACGCAAATACTTGCTTCAGACCAGGGCCAGCTTAAGACCAAGTTGTGAAAGAGGCCAAGTTTGCTTTGCTCCTCAGGGACCCACTGCCCCGGGTCTTCCTGGCTTCCCTCTATTAGGTTCTGCTGTAGTTACTTCTCCCCCTGTCCTTTTACATCAAATCCTGTCTGTTCCATGTCCTGTTCCCAGGGCCTGTGAAAGATGAGTTCTTACTATGATAATGGAGGCAATAGGTACTCAGTTGAACCATCACGAGAATTTTCCGGGTCCCAGATTTTTATATCTAAGGATCATTTCATTTTTATTTTTATATCCTCTGTGGATTCACTGTTCTAAAGGATTTAGCTGTCAAGCCAACTGCATATATTAAGTAATAATTAATTTGTTTTCCCATTTTTAATTAACCCGGGACTTCAACAGCTGCCAGACAGAGCTGCTGATCAGCGTGAGATGAGAGCAGGGTGGCTACCTGGAGACGGCTGTAGCCAGGGACAAGCAAGGAGATGCCCAGCCTTACCATGTGCAAAGGGAGAACCTCAATTAGGCTTTAAAAATATCAAAAACTTGCTCTTGAGAATCTATTTTCCTCTGTTTAAAAAGTACTGCTTTTAAGGGAACCTGGGCTAGGAACCACTGACTTAACCCAAGTCATAGCTCTTGGGTTAAATTTTAGGGTAAAAATTTTAGGAGTTCTCAAGGGCCAGCAGGATGACTGTTTAGATTACTTCAGGGAAAGCATCTTAGCTGAATGTTCCAGAAGCATTTTTACTATAAGGTGCAAATATTTGCTTATACCAACTACATGCCGGGAAGTAATAGGTCCAAGAGAGATGAGTTTCTGCCCTCTGTCTCAATGAATGACACTGTAGGGAGGGCAGGCTGTCGTCATCCCTTATTTAAGAGTAGTTTTTGGTTTCTAACATTTACCACTGAATAAATGTGGAACGAAATATATGACCAAAGAAAATGATGAGGAATATAGCTAGTTTGCATATAGAAAAATTTAATCATTATTTATCAAGAAAGAACCGTGGGCCTTTCCTTCTAAAACTCTTCTATTGTGCCTCAGAAAAGGTTTAGTTTCATCCTTGGCTAGGATTTTATCTAGCATTGCTACAAGAAACACTTATGTAACTTTTTTTCTATTTTGTCAATTAATTTGGAGGAAAGACAATCTTTTCTACTTCAAGCTTGATGTATGGGAAATGAGAGTCTATCATTTTTCCCAACACGGGTTGATGCTTCTAAATCCCCTGTTTTTCTCATCTCCATCCTCCCAAGCCCTGAGATTCTCTCTCAGTTCAGCAGTGTACCACACTTTCAGGTTTATTACCCAGATATATCATATCATGTCACGCTGTGACTCTAAAATACCTTTTCTAGTAAGTAAAGACTCGGTTCTTCAGCCTGACATGAAGACCAAGTAAAATTAAACCTGACCTCCCACCCCTTAATTATTAGTCAACTTTCAAGGATCAATTTAAATGCTACCTCCCCCAAGAAGCCTCACCCTCTGGCACTAGCTGGGGATGACTCCTTTTTCCTGCGAACCCTTCCGGCATTTTGAACTTCTCTTACGTGCTGCCTTAAATCATAGCCACCGGCTCATTTTCTCTCTCCCGCTGAGTGATTGAGTCCTGTGAGTGGGGGCTCTTTACAATCTGCATTCACAAAAGGCCTAGTTTAGAGCTTTATAAGGAGCGAGTCCTAGAATTCACGCAGGGAGTGAGTGAGCTGATGGACTCAGCCCTCGCTTCTCAATACTGGGGAACTGAAGGACATGTTTTCCTCAGCGCTCAAGGTACTGTGGGCCAGTGACTTGGGCCATAAGACATTTGGAAGAAATGATCTGATTCTGCTGGAAATGGAGATATGGCTAATGAGGGCGCTTAAATTTTTTTTGTTTTGTTTAATAAAAAACTCGCCAAAAACAGTGGGAAGTAGAGAGAAAAGTTGCTATGGCAACCTCCAACGCTGTACCTCTAAAGATTCAGTTTATACATGTAAAAAAATGTGCCTTCATTTATTCTTCCTGTGGAGACTGGGACTTGGTTTCATGGAGGAGGTTTTAATGATAGCTGTCAGTCTGGGGGAAGGTTAGGAGGAGAGAAGGTTTATCACAGCTGGGGAGGTGCACTCAGACCTCTGCACTTTTGATTCCCCAGAGTAAATGCATGTGATGAGTGACGGGGTGGGGCTAGGGCTGCGTCTCAGACCAAGCCCAGAAGACCAGGGGCTCAGCTGACCTAATGCCGTGTTCTGTCCACATTGCCCACCTCATCACACGATGAGCTGGAAAGAAAAGAAAATAAACCTTAGTGGAGTTCCATTGATCATCAAGTGCAACTATTTTCTGGTGGAGAAAAATATGTAAATTCAATAAATCAACAGATGTTTATCAAGAGAGGCAGAATATATGAGGGATAAAACTTGAAGTCAAAAAATCTTAGCTGCTCTGGCATGTACTAGCCATAAGGAATTGAAGAATCCGTAACTTCCATAAGCCTGTGTTTGCTCCCATATAGAGTGAGGACGGTACCTACCTCAATGGGGATGCTGTGACATTTAAAAGGTATACACTAAGAGCTCAGAAAATGTTAGATGATGATGATAATGGTGGTGATGGTGGTGGTGGTGGTGATTATGGTGATGGTTATGGTGATGGTGATGGTGATGGTGGTGTTGGGGATGTTGGTGATGGTGATGGTG